>NW_026868122.1:0-72645 GCF_020745735.1 Hemiscyllium ocellatum | reverse complement strand
TGTCTTCCTCTGCCTGTATCCATTGCAGACGCACTGGCCCTCCCGTCTGTATTCCATTGCAGATGCTCTGTCTTACTCTGCCTGTATCCCATTGCAGACGCCCTGCCCTTCCCCTCTCTGTATTTAATTGCAGGCGCTCTGCTCTCCCCTGTCTGTATCTCATTTCAGATGTTCTGCCCTCCTCTGACTGTAACCCATTGCAGACTCTCTGCCTGCACACTGTCTCTATCCCATTGCAGATGCTCTGCCCTCCTCGGCTGTGTCCCATTGCAGACGCTCTGCCCTCACCAGGTCTGTATCCCATTGTCGACGCTCTGCCCTCCCCTGTCTGAATCTCATCGCAGACGCTCCGCCCTCCGGCTGTCTGTGTTCCATTTCAGACGCTCTGTCTCCATTTAACATCTTATGGAATGACTATCTGGTCCATGAGCAACTGAGCTCCATCCACTTCATCCAATTTATTTATTTGGATTTTAATTTTTGATGACGTCACATAGATCCTTGAAGTATTCTACCAGTTACAGCTTTCCAAAACACAAAATGCATAATGATCTCTACTCTGTATTTCCTGACAGCTATCCAGGGTGCCCCTGCCTCTGCATAACAGCCTGGGATGGTTATATGGCGTCCTCCTATTCTGTATAATTTACTGAAATGACTTGAGTCCTTCATTCTATTCTTTTCTAAACCCATGGATGGGCATAATGGCCTTCTCCTGCTGCGTTGTCACGATGCTGACTAGCTGAATGGAATCATTTTCTCCCTCTGTCACAGTCTTGAGGGTAAATTGACAGAACAACGTGTGAGTTAGGAGCAGCAGTTGGCCATTCGGACCCTCCAGCCTGTTGCTTAATTTAGAAACATCACGGCTGGTCTGACTGTAGCTGACCACCCCTCTCCTGTCTTCTCCCAATAAACATTCCCTCCCCTGTACATCAAATGTCAGTCAAGGTCAGCCTTGAAGATCCCGGGAGACTTGACTGTCCCCGGGTCTGAGAACGTCACAGATCACACAATCCAAAGGAGAAAGGAATAACGCTATCTCAAATGGAAATGGGAGACCCCTTTCATTTTAAACTGTTTTAACCTCACAGCAAGTCACCTCCTCTTTTCAGAAACAAAGCAAATAGTAACAAGCATATACCATTCAGCCCCTCAAACGTATCCCACGGTCCTATTGACTGTTCAGTCAAGTATTTATCAAACTTAGCTTCTCCTGTACCCTTGGAAAATAATCCTGACACCTTAAGGCCACAGAGCATTGGAAATTGGACTTAGGCCATTTGGCCCAAAAGATCTATTTTGCAGTTTGATCCTGTCTGGTGTGTTTCTCAACACAATTTTCCCTCCTTCTCACTGCAACTCTTGATCGTTGTTTTAATCTAACCTTTGTCTTAAAGACATGGTTGCATCGGTGTCTCTATATGCGTGTGTGATTGCGTGTGTGTTTCTGTGTATATCTGTGTAATGGCAGGAGACAGGGTGGTGGTGGATGGTTGTTTAGTGAACTGGAAGCCTGTTGGCAGCGATGATCCAGAGGCAAAATTGTTGGGTACACTTTTGTTTGTCATTTATATAAATTATTTAGATACGAGTTGTAGAAGGCATATTTCGCAAATTTGTGGATAACTTCGAGTTTGGGTGTACAGTGGATAGTGTTTGTATAATGAAGAACCACTGAAGATTACAAAGAGACCTTCAGTTATTAAATCAATGATTCATAGAGATGTACAACAGGGAAACAGACTCTTCAACTCGCTCATGCTATCCAAATATTTGAAATTAATCCGCTCCCATTTGCCAGCATTTGGCCCATGTCCCAATAATCATAAAGCCACCCAGTTGCCCTTTAAATGCTGTAATTGTTCCAGCCTCCACCAGTTTCTCTGGCAGCTTATTCCATAGAAGCACCATCCTCTGCAGCAAAAAAAAAGTTGCTCTTCATTGTCTTTCAAGTATTTCTCTTCACATCTTAAACCTATGCCTACTGGTTTTACCTTGGGGAGAAGGAACCTTGACCACTCAAACTATCCATGCCCTTCATAATTGATTGGCTATGCTTTCAGTCATCCTGAGTCGAAATTCTCAAATTCAGTCGTCGTACCTCTTCCTTCTCCAGCAAGGCACGATTCCAAAAAAGTTTAATCAACTTGTTCAGATATATTATGAAACAGCTCTGTGAGATTTGGAACTACAATTTTCGGCGCAGTTACAGGGACACTACCGTCATTCAGCATTAGCTCCTAAAGCTGCAACATGATGCTCCTGTGTGTTTGTTCATCCGCCTGTTGTAACACGCTGTGACACACTTCTACAGAACATGAATCCACTCCACCTTCTCCAGAGATAGGGCCGCTATCAGACATTCATGGACTGGAATCGAATCAAGAGGCCCGGCTCACACACGTGGGCACCATCCATTAAACAAGGCCTAAATCACGCCCAGATTTCGAGTCATATTTAAAGTGTATGGATTTATTAAATTCTGGTTAACATTACCAAATTATACAGTGGACATTTATAATTGAAAAATAAAACAAGTTATTACCCTCAACTAAAGGATTTTGAGTGCATTCGCTGTGCCATTGAGACAACCAATGAACATCTTCAATTACTTGGCTATAATTTCTGGTTTAAGTGGCTATTACCAGCAGTCTGCTATATTAGGGAAAGAAATCCTGCAAACATACTCTGCAGTATGAAGGATCTCGAGTAGATATCAATACTGAACACTAGAAACGAGGAACGAGCACAATTCTGGGCCCAAAACACCGGTCACTATTTCAAATCTCTAGCATGTGGCTCCCCTCTTCCTAAAATCATTAATTAATATAAGGCAACTGCCTCCTTGCCAGCTTCTCCTTACCGACTCCTCCCTGTAACTGCGCAAGGCAAACCAAGCTCTGGGTCTTTAGAAAACTTAAGACTGGTGTCCAGAGGCCTTCTGGAGAGGGGATTGTCGTTTTAATCCAAAGGGGGAGTGTGATGGGAGCAGTAATAACATTCACTGAGCTGAGGTGTGGCAGATGGGATTTAACATGGATGCATGTGAGGCATTGCATTTTGATAAACCAAACAAGGGGAGGGCTTACACAATTAATGCTGGGCTTTGGTAGTTATGTAGAAAAGAAGGACCCAGGGGGACAGGCATAATTCATTGAAGATTTTGGCGCAGGGTGTTTAAGGTTACTTCATTGGTCATACCTTTGAGGTTAGAAGTTGGGAAGACATGCTGAGATTGTGCAGAATATTGATAAAGCCTTTCCTGAAGTACTGTGTGCAGTTCTGTTAAAGGAAAGAGATTATTAAGCTGGAGATGGTTGAGAAGAGATTTACCAGGATGTTACCAGTAACACCTCATCTTCTGCCTCGGAACCCAACAAACACACGGCATGAACATTGGATTCACTGATTTACAAATCTCCCCTCGCCAACCCAGATCCCAGATGCAGCCCCCGGACTCACATCTGCCCTCCTGAGGAGACCTAATGTCCACCTTCCTTCCCACCACTCCGTTCCACACTCCTCACCGATCTATCAGTATCACCTCCTACCTTCGCTCACGTATTACTTATGTTTCCCCCAGCCTCACCCCATTATCCATTTTCTCTTAGCCCCCTTTCCCCTCGCTAGTCCTGAAGAAGGGTCCAGCTGAAACGTCTACTTTCTTGCTCCTCGGATGTTGCCTGACTTACTGTGCCTTTTCCACCACCTTGCTTTACCTACACTGAATTATAAAACAGCTGCAGTCTCCATTATGTCTTCGGTACAATTCTCTGTTAACATAACCATATCGTTGTCTGTTATAACTGCATGTAGTCTTAGGGACATTTTCTTCTCAGATCATGGACGATAAAACTTTTCTCAACGTTTTACTGATATTGCAGTGCCTGATCAGTAGTTAAAGAACATAGTTTCAATTTATAAACAGAGAAGCATGCTTATGTTCTGATAAACCTCTGGCATTGCTTCCATATCCAAGGCAGATTGAATGCTTACACATGATTGATCTATCAGCCCAAACGTTTGTTCCTTCAGTCTCCCCACATATCCCATCCAGAATGTGTAAAGTTTAATCATTTTTTTTAAATTTTAGTAAAAATGTATTGAATTGAAATAGGTTAACTGGAGACATTTGTGCAGCGACTGCGATTTATGTCAGTCTCAGTGGATCTTAAATGTGTCACTGCAAGGCTTTTCTCTTCTATCAATTAGGATCTCGGTTCAATGTGTTATCCCATAGTATCAGCGGGAGCATCACCGACAGCACTAACAGGGATCAGAAGACCCAGAGAGAGGGGAGGAAAGATCAGAATCTGAGAACATTAGGCTGAAATGTTCCAACAATGGATCAGAATCTGAGAATATTATATTCCAACAATGGATTGGAGTTTACTGGCTTTCTCAACCTTGTATCTCATTTGTTTTGCGAACCAATGATGTATTGATGGTTATTCAAGCTGTTTACTGTCCTATTCTCGTTATAGTTGGTGTTCCTGGTAACTCATTCTATTTGTTCATAAAGCCAGGTTAGGCTGAATTGCGGCTCGCATTATGTAAAATTTAGAAAGCTGGACGTCAATATTTTCATCTCCAATGATATAGTCAATTCCTCACAAATTATAACGAGCAAATTACTCATGAGAAATTGCTCACCAATATGTGAAGATGAAACAGACTATTCTTAAACTCCTTCTAGCTCTGCACAGATCTACATTTCTGTATTCTCCCACTGACTAATCCTGTCCAATACCACCTTCATGATATCCTCATCTTCTCGTCAGCGTCAGTGCATCTTCTGAATAAACCATCAATTGTGCCTTTGTTAAATCTGGACACACGTTATTAAGTCCCTTCTAACCACATGTTAGTTGCGGAATAATTGATCTTGAGTAAGTTTAACTTGTTCACTGCACAGAACCTGTCAGACAGGCAATACTGCATGCTGCTTAAATCATTTACACATAATCTGGTGGCACGGAATAATAATCTGTTGATATCTCATGAAGGAAATTGATGTAATTGAAGTGAAACTATCGTTATTTGTGATTTTGAAAAAGCCCAGCTGCTTGCTTCATGTCCTTCAGAAAAGTCAATGGGTTATACCTCCCCAGTCAAGTCTGTGAAAACCCACCGCAATGTGTTTTACTCTTTATGGTCCTGTGGAACAGCTGAACCAGCCACTCAGTTCAAGATCCATATAACATGCTGGCATTGTCAGGACTGCACACCTCACATGAGGGAAGAACAAAAGTAAAGTTAGCTCCCTTCCTCTGTCTGTTTTCCTTATTCCTACACTTCATTTCCATTCAGGTAAGTGACCATTCCCTATTTCAAGTGCAATCTTTCTGACTGAGTCTCTCCCCAAGAGTGATGTTCATCTCTACAGGCACCTCTGGTGCTGGCTTTACTGATGCTGACATACAGAGGTAAGGAAAATTTAAATTTGACATCGATGGCAGTACATAACGAAGGAATGGGTTTTTACATCATAATAAAGATATGGCGACCATTAAGTGAGGGAAAGGAATTATTGTGATCATCGCTGAGAGTGTTATAAAGGCTGTATTTGGGGTATTATGGACATTTTTGTTATCCTTTAAAACGAATGATCTGATTGCAATAGAGAAAGTGTAAAGAATTTTCACCAGAATAATCAGTGGGCTGGTCGTAAAAGAGGAGTGAGTGAAGGTCAATCTGTAGCACTGTCAGAGAAAAAGAGACAATTGCACTGAAACTTGATGGTGATGGACAATCACGCGTTATGTTGTACACAGACACTGAGAAGATGATAAATTCCATGACTTGTATTTTTTTATTTTAGTCGGGGTGTATGATTCTGGGAATTTAAGTGCCTCTGAGGATAAAATCTTCAGCCACATCCTGCCTTGATACCGGGATAAATCCCTCTTAACTGAGCAGGTCAGTTAACCACTATTGTTAATGTTAATACGTGATGGTATCTGTGTGGAGAATGTTTTCTTCTTATATAGGGTAGTGAATGTCAGAAATTTTCAGGTGTAAAAACGTAGGGGAGTTAGATCACTGCAAGTATTTAAAGATGAGAAAGATGGATATTTGACCTGTCAGAGAGCAGAGGGTGGGAAGAAGTGGGCATTAAAGAGGAGTTAATGCCAACGGTAGATCAGCCATGATCGCATACAATGGCTTGAGCATCCGTATTACCTACTCCTGTTTCTTATGTTCTCATTCTGTCATTGCAAAATGGATGGTTGCAATTGACCAAGAAGTGCTCTTACTGAATGTTGAGGACAGTGAGAGAAAGGTTTCTGGTGAGCCATCTCTGGGCGAGATATGGGTCCGATATTCAAAGTCAATCTGGGACTGCAGCATGACCAACAAATGAAACACCAGCTCAGCGAGGAGACAAGCTGTAAAGAGGTGAGAGGCCACTTTTGTATCCGGTCTGGATTTCCCATCACATGTTTCAACCCACATCAAATCACACAGTGTTGAGGGACTGAATCACATCCTGTAACATTGCAGACCAGCTATTTGGAGCAAGTGGTCTCTATCTGCTCCTGTTCAGGTGGTTTTAAGGACTGAATAGAACATTGGAATATCGGACTGAGGAGCAGGAGTGGGTCATTAGACACTTTGTCATTGCTCGACCAGACAATAACATCTGAGTGTGGTCTCCGCAGCACTTTTCTGTCTGTCCACAATTTTCCTCCATGTCTGTTAAATGTTGAACAAACCCAATTTTGAATAAATGCAAGCACCCAGTCACAATGCTAGGGAACTGCACAAAGTTTAACTACACAGGCAGCACAATTCTGGAAGGCACCAGGCATTTGTCTAACAGCTTTGTTCCCATCCAATTAATTCTGCTGCAGTTCATCATTTTTTATTTATTCATGGAATGTGGATGTTGTTGATAGGCCAACATTTATGGGCCATGTTTAATTGCGCTGGAAGTAGTGGTGTTGAGCTTCGTCTTGGGAATAAATTTTTGGGAAGAGAATTCCCACTTGAACAGCCCCGTGAGAATTTATTATTCCTGTTCCGACCAATGTTGGAGGGTCACTGTTTCATTTTCCAGCCCCACTTCTTCACTGGTTACAACAAATGTGAAGTGTAACCTAGGTCATTTTCTCGAAAAATGTGAGACACAGAGTCATACACATACAGACACACACACCAACGCACATGTCTGAAGAGAATAAAGAATAAGGAATGGTTTCCAGAGTTTCCTAGTATTTTTAATCATATCAAATGGAAAAGAGATAATGTGTCCCAACTGCTATTCTGTCTCCGAATTTATTCTACTCAAACAAGCTGCTGGTATGAAACTTCTTCCTGGAACAGTTCGATTTGGCAGAATTTCCTTTCCTTCAAGCAGTGCAGCGATTCCCAAGAATCCTCAATAGGAATCTCCCACGTTTGTTAAAGATGATTCAGGGAATTTTAATCTCACACTTTGCTGTCAGGAGAGACAAAGTAAGAGAGCAGGAGCATCAGACTGCAGCTTACGACCATTAGATCATCGAACATAGGAACAGAAATGAGGCCATTGAGCCCATCGAGTCTGATCTGCCATTCAATCATGCTGACAACTTTCTCAACAACATTCTCCTGCTTTCTCCTTGTAACCCTTCATCCCTTTCATACTCCAGAAGCAATCTATCTCTATCTTAAATATACACAATGACCTGACCTCCACTGCCTTCTGTGAAAATGAATTCCATAGGTTCTCCACTCTCTGGCTGAAGACATTTCCCCTTAACTCCGTTCTAAAAGGATTTTCCTTTTCTCTAAGGTTGTATCCTTGGGTCCTAGAGTCTCCTACCAATGAAAGTCTTCTCAACATCCACACTGTGCAGGCCATTCAGTATTCTGTATGTTTCAATTAGATCCACCCACATCCCTCTGAACTCCATCAAGAAAAGACCCAGAGTCTTCAAACGTTTTCATAAATTAAGCTTTTTATTCCTGGGAGCATTTTCGTGTACCTGCTGTGAACCCATTCCAAGGTCAGCACATCCTTCCTGAGACATGGGGCTCAAAATAGCGCATAATACTCCTCATGTGGTCTGACCAGAGTCTTATAGAGCCTCAGAAGTACATCCCGGCTTTTACATTCAAATCCTTTCAAAATAAGTTCCATCACTGCATTTGCCTTCCTAGTACTGACTCAACCTGCAAGTGTACATTGTGAGAATCCTGGACTTGGATACCCAAGTTTCTTTGCACTTCAGACATCTGAATTTTCTCGGTAGTCCATGTTTTTATTCTTCCTACTAAAGGGCATGTTCCCACAATTTCCCAGTTTGTACTGCATCTGCCACTTCTTTGCCCATTATCCTAACCTATCCACATCCGTCTTGAGTCACCATGCCTCTTCGACGTTACCTGTCCCTATACCTAACTTTGTATCACCTTCAAACTTAACCACAATGCCTTCAGTTCCTTCATCTGGATCGTTAATGTATAAAGTGAAACGCTGTGGTCCCGACACTGAGCCTTATAGAACACCACTTGTCACCGGCTGTCATCCTGAGAAGGACACTTTAATCGACACTCTTTGCTACCTGCCAGACAGCCAAATTTCTATCCGTGCTAGCACCTTGCCTCTAATACCACGGGCCCTTGCCTTATTCAGTAGCCATTGTCAAAGACCTTCTGGAAGTCCAGGTGGATGGCATCCATTGGCTCTCCTTGTTTTAAGCTGCTCGTTACGTCCTCAAGGTTTTCTAGCAGATTTTCCAGGCATGGCCTCCCCTCGATGAAACCAGCGAACTTTGTCCTACTTTTCCAACTACATCCAACTACTCAGAAATCTCATCCTTCACAATACATTCCAGGATCTTACCCAGAGCCAAGTTGAGAATAGACAATCTGTGATTTTCCATTTTTTGCTTTACTCCCTTTTTAAACAGGGGTATCACGTTAGCGATTTTCCAGTCCACTGGGAATCTCCCTGATTCGAGAGATTCCTGAAAGATCACCACCAACGCCTCCACTGTCCCATCAGCTATCTGTCTTAGAAATCTGGAGTGGAGTCCATCTGGTCCAGTTGATTTACTTACCTTCAGGCCATTCAGTTTTTCCAGCACCTTCTCCGAGGTGATGGCCACCTTACTCAGGTCTGCCCACTAAGTCTTTTCAACTTTTGGCATATTACTCGTGTTTTCAACCGTGAAGACTGATGCAAAGTAATTTTTCATCTCCTCAGCTATTTCCTTGTTCCACATTACTATGTCTCCTGTGTCAATTTCTAGGGATCTGATGCCCATTTTTGCCTCTCATTTTCCCTTTCCATATCGAAAGAAGCTCTTACAGTTTTCCTGTATATTTAATCTTCTAATTCCTTACTTTTGTTTATCTTTCTCTCTGTTGGTCTTTACAAATGTTATGACATGGTGGTGAACGCTTCTATTAATTAAACCAAACACCCAGGAAAGCTCAACTCACCTCGAAATCTGTCAGAATATGAATGACAGGGGACTCCCAAATTCCAGTATTTAAAGGAAATAACGCGAATTTATTGTTTACTTTAAAAGTCAACATTAATCCACAACTATTTACAACTTTAACCAACACCCGTCCCCCCCTCCCCGCCACACAACTGCCCCCAACTGTACAACAATATGCAGTTTCAATTAGGCACTTATGAAGATTGCATCAAAATAATCACAAAACCACACAGCCTCTGCCGTCCTCTGTGATGTTACTCTACTGGCTGCTGAATTCCCTGGGTCAATGTATTTCTGTTTACTGTGAATATGTTTCATATTAAAACGTATAAATGATTAGTGAGTATTTCCTAATTTCTTGCGGAGCAAGATGGTTGATGCCCAGGCTTCTTCCGTCTCGATTGCATCTGCTCTCCACCAATTTTCAAAATGTTCGCATTTTTATATCGCCAGCATCAAACTGTCTCACTGGTCCAATGTTGGCAAAACAATAAATTCAATCTCGATTTGCTTTCAGTGACAGAGAGAGTGAAGAAAAGAGAGTGTTGCATGCAACAGTGTGACTGGTGGAGCAAGAGCCATTTCGGGGGCAGGTGCTGTAACAGATATACATAGAGTGTGAGGGAGTAGAGAGAATTGGGAGACGTTTGTCCTGGCAGAGTGAGGAAGGTTATTGATGCTTGTCCTGTATTGAAAGGCATTTCTTCAGATTATCTCACCATCAGGGTGAGCCTTCCAAATGTCTTGTCCACATCTATCACTAATAACACCACAGGGCACATCCCTCAGCTTCTTCAGAATCAGTTTATATGGATCTTGCAAACAACAAGGAGAAACAAACATTGGTACCTTACATATCTAAACCAAAACAGTTGTGCATCCGATTCTCTGCAAAATAGAGATGTAAATATCGTGGGTGCTGCAGTAATACTGGATGATTTAAAATTGCATCTAAACTGCGTTAACTAAATGATTACTAATGCTGTGAAAAATACATTTCATAAGTGTATATGAAGTAGGTTGAAGAGTATGTTGTGAACCAAAGTAGAGAGCAGGTTATTTCGGGCGTGGTGTTGTGTGGTCAGAAGTACTAATTACTCACCGTGCTCTGAGGAAGCTATTGGGCAATCGTGACATTAATATGTTGCATTTTACACGGCACCTGCATGCAATATAGAATGTTTGATCATTACACTCAAATATCATGGAAACCCAAAGGCTAGCGGGCGAAGTGAATTTGAAAAATACAATATGACATTTAGTGTGATACAAACATTGGTTGTCAGTGATAGAAATACTGTAAAGTCTCAAAAATACGTACATATCACTAAGTTACAAACACCAAAGAAAGGGAAGGGGACTCACTGATGGTTTACATAAGAAATTAATGATTGCATTAAATCTAAGGAAGCAGCTTCAGAAGAATTCCAGATATTGTGCAAAACTGAACATACAGCGAGATTTACTTTTCTGAAAATAAGGATGAAGAAAGTGTTAAGGAAATCAAAAAGAACATGAATACAAACAAACAGGAAACACAAAGACGGCTTAAGTCTACGATCCATGTACCAAAGAAAATTAAAGTAAGGCCAAATATGGAAATTTGTAAGGTATCGGAGAAATTATTATGGGGAACAAGGAAATAGCAGAGAGATTAACCAGCTACTTTGCATCTGTCTTCAGGGAGAAAGCACCAGGAAATCTCCGTGTAAAGCAAGCAATCACCTGGGACTTGTGGAACTAAAGACATAAAATCAATTCATATCAGCAACAAGGCAGTACTTGAAAATGGAGCTAGATTGATCATTGTTAAGTCTGATGGGCCTGATATACTTCATTTCAAAATGTCAGAAATAAAACAGCATATTAATTCAACTGTCGGTGACTGTGTTTTATTTTACTGTAGATCCTGTAAAGACAATAAGCCCTTGTTGATAACTGGAAGGTAGTAAACATGATCCATCCATGTACACAGGGAAGAAGAAATAATATGGAGAACTGCAGACCAATTAATTTGACATATGTAAGGAAACAGTTAGAATCCATTATATAAGAAGTGATATTGGGTACTTCGAAATGAACAGCAAAGTTGCAGAGTATCACAATGCATTTCTGACAGAGAAATCATGCCTGACAAACTTTGGAATTCGGAGTTATTTCTTGCAGCATAGACCACGGACAACCAGTGGAAGTAGTTTATTTGGATTTTCAGAAGTCTGGTTGGGAAAAATTTCTGGCTGTAACAGCTGCTCCTTTGTTGAGGTATTTTAGGTGTTGAAGGTGATTTCCTCGAATTCCAGGAGCAGCAATTTCTGCTTTGTATGCCGTTGCATTGTTTTGCAACTTTGGGGAAAAAAGTCAAAGCAACAGCAGTTTTAAGAGGGAAAGGAACAGACAGAGGAAGCACATGGTGAGGGGAAGAAACTGACAGGACAGTGTACCTGTACAGTTACTGCCTTTGCAGTTTGAATTCATGCATCGCTGGATATCAGAGTGCATCTAGTAAAATTAACAAACAGTGAAATTTAGAACTGGTTTGGAGGAATTGTTTGGACAATGTCCCCAGCCAGATAAGTGAATTGTTTTAACTGTGTCCTACAGAAAGTCTGCAGAAGTGAGTAGAGTGGATTCTTCCTAAATTATATGTTTTTTGAGATATATCACTTGATTAATCTTAAAATATAAGCCCTAAATATTAATTTAACCTGGGGCAGTGTTTTGTAGAGAAATAAGACAGTTTTGTTTTTCTGGGTCTGTAGATTGTGAAGGAGCACAAATGGCCTTAGTAGAATCATATGGGCTTCTTGTCAGATGTGGGAGTTTAAAAAGGATTTAAGGGTCTATGCGGATTATATCCGCAATAAATGCTTCTAGTTGCGAATCCTATCAGATCGAATGGATCGGTTGGAGAGACAGTTAGAGACAATGAAGAATTTGTAGCAGCAACAAAATGTGATGGATGGCAGTTATAGGAAGGGAAGCAAGTCTCAGATGCAGTCACATAGATGGGTTAACTCCAAGAAACATACGAGAGGTAAGCAGCTAGTACAGGGGTCTTCTAGGGCTATCCCCATTTCAAACAAATATGCTGTTTTCGAAAATGGCGGGGGAGGATTGGATTCACAGGGGAATGTAGCACGAACAGGCAAGTTTCTGGTATTGAGACTGGGTCTAAAGCAACAAGGAGTACGTCGGATTCCACGAGGTCAATTGTGTTAGGGCTCTCCCTAGTCTGAGGTACAGACAGACGTTTCTGTGGCCAGCAGAGAAAAAGCAGAATGGTTTGTTGCTTCCCTGGATCAAGGATGTCTCAGAAAGGATGCAGAATATTCTCACCGGGGAGAGGGGCCAGCAACAGGTCATTGTCCACATTGGAACCAGTGACATAGGAAGGGAAAAGTTTGAGATTCTGGACGGAGATTGCAGGGTGTTAGGCAGAAATTTAAAAAGGAGGTTCTCAAGAGTAGTAATATCTGGATTACTTCCAGCGCTATAAGCAAGTGAGACCAGTCATAGGAGGATATAGCAGATGAATGTATGGCTGTGGAGCTGGTGTATGAGGGAAGGATTCATATTTTTTGATCATTGGAATCTTTTTTGGGGTAGAAGGGACCTATTCCAGAAGGACGGATTGCACCTAAATTGGAAGGGGACGAATATAGTTGCAGGGAGATTTGCTAGAGCTGCTCGGGAGGGTTTACTCTAGTAAGGGGGGGGGGAGGGGGCCAGGGAGATAGTGAGGAAATAGATCAATCGGAGATTGGTACAACTGAGAACAAAAACGAGTCGAACAGTCGGGGCAGGCAGGGACAAGGTAGGACTAATAAACGAAACTGCATTATTTCAATGCAAAGGGTCCTAACAGGGAAGACAGATGAACTCAGGGCATGGTTAGGAACATGGGGCTGAGATATCATAGCAATTACAGAAACATGGCTCAGGGATGGGCAGGACTGGCAGCTTAATGTTCCAGGATACAAATGCTATAGGAAAGATAGAAAGGAAAGCAGGAGAGGAGGGGGAGTGGCATTTTTGATTAGGGATAGCATTACAGCTGTACTGAAGAAGGATATTCCTGAAAATACATTCAGGGAAGTTATTTGAGTCGAACTGAGAAATAAGACCGGGATGATTTCCTTATTGGTATTGTATCATTGACCCCTTAATAGTCAGAGGGAAATTGAGACACAAACTTGTAAGGTGATCTCAGCTATCTGTAAGAAAGTAGGGTGCTTATGGTTGGAGAGTTTACCTTTCCGAACATAGACTGGACCTGCCATAGCATTAAGGGTCTAGATGGAGAGCAATTTGTTAAGTGTGTACAGGAAAATTTTCTGATTCATTATGTGGATGAACGTACTAGAGAAGGTGCAAAACCTGACCCGCCCGAGGGAAATAAGGCAGGGCAGGTGAGTGAGGTGTCAGTGGAGGAACACTTTGGGGCCAGCGACCATAATTCTGTTAGATTTAAAATAATTATGGAAAAGGATAGGCCAGATCTAAAAGTGGAAGTTCTAAATTGGAGAAAGGCCAATTTTGACGGTATTAGACAAGAACTTTCAAAATCTGATTGGGAGCAGATATTCACAGGTAAACGGACGGCTGGAAAATGGGAAGCCTTCAGAAATGAGATAACAAGAATTTAGAGAAAGTATTTTTCTGTTAGGATGAAAGGAAAGGCTGGTAGGTATAGGGAATGCTGGATGACTAAAAGAAGGAAGCATATGTCAGGTATAGAGAGGAGAGATCGAGCAAATCCTTAGAAGAATATAAAGGCAGTAGGAGGAAAATCAGGAGGGCACAAAAGGGACATGAGATAGCTTTAGCAAGTAGAATTAAGGAGAATCCAAAGGGTTTTTACAAATACATTAATGACAAAATCATAACTAGGGAGAGAATATGGCCCCTCAAAGATAAGCAAGGGAGAAAATGGGGGAGATACTAAACGACTATTTTGCATCAGTATTTACTGTGGAAACGAATATGGACGATATAGAATATCAGGAAAGAGATGGTTACACGTTGAAAAATCACCATATGACAGAGGAGGAAGTGCTGGGTGTCTTGAAACAGGTAAAGGTGGATAAATCCCCAGGACCTGAATAGGTGTACCCTAGTACTCTGTGGTAAGCTAGATAAATGATTTGCTGGGCTTCTTGCTGAGACATTTGTACCGTTGATAGTCACAGGACAGAAGACTGGAGTTTGGCAAATGTGGTGCCACTGTTTAAGAAAGGTGGTATGGACAAGCCAGGGAACTATAGGCCAGTGAGCCTGACGTCAGTGGTGGGCAAGTTGTTGGAGGAAATCCTGAGGGACAGGAGTACATGTATTTGGAAAGACAAAGACTGATTAGGGATAGTCAATATGGCTTTGTGCGTGGGAAATCATATCTCACAAACTTGATTGAGTTTTTTGAATATGTAACGAAGAGGATTGAGAGGGAAGAGCAGTAGATGTGATCTATGTGGACTTCAGTAACGCGTTCGTCAAAATTCTCCATGGGAGACTGGTTAGCAAGTTTAGACCTTACAGAATACAGGGACAACTATCCAATTGGATACAGAACTGACTCAAAGATTGAAGACAGACGGTGGAGGTGGAGGGTTGTTTTTCAGACTGGAGGCCTGTGACAAGTGGAGTACCCAAGGATCAGTGCTGGGTCCTCTTTTTTTGTCATTTACATAAATCATTTGGATGCGAGCGTAAGAGGTCCAGTTAGTAAGTTTGCAAATGACACCAAAATTGGAGGTGGAGTGTTTAGTGAAGAGGGTTACTTCAGGTTACAACAGGATGTTGACCAGATGGGCCAATGGGCTGAGAAGTAGCAGATGGAGTTTGATTCAGATAAATGCGAGATGCTGCATTTTGGGAAAGCAAATTTTAGCAGGACTTATACCATTTAATAGTATGATCCAAGGGAGAGTTGCTGAACAAAGAGACCTTGGAGTGCAGGTTCATAGCTCTTTGAAGGTGGAGTCGCAGTTAGATAGGATAGTGAAGAAGGCGTTTGGTATGCTTTCCTTTATTGATCAGAGTATTTGTATTGGGGTTGTGAGGTCATGTTGCGGCTGTACGGGACACTGGTTAGGCCACTGTTGGAATATTGCGTGCAATTCTGGTCTCCTTCAATTCGGAAATATGTTGTGAAACTTGAAAGGGTTCAGGAAAGATTTACAAGAATGTTGCCAGGGTGGGAGGATTAGAGCTATAGAGAGAGGCTGTACAGGCTGGGACTGGTTTCCCTTGAGCGTCAGAAGCTGAGGGGTGACCTTATAGAGATATACAAAATTATGAGGGGCATGAACAAGGTAAATAGACAAAGTTTTTTTTCCCTGGGTTCCGGGAGTCCAGACTAAAGAGCATAGGTTTAGGTTGAGAGGAGAAAGATTTTGGGCAGCACGATGGCACAGTGGTTAGCACTGCTTCCTCACAACTCCTGCCACAGGCGACTCTCTGTGTAGAATTTGCACATTTTCTGCGTGTGTTTCCTCCCAGAATCCAAAAATGTGCAAGTTAGGTAAATTGGAAATGCTAATTTGCCCAGAGAGTTAGGTGAAGGCGAATGGGTCTGGGTGGGTTGCGCTTCAATGGATCAGTGTGGATTTGTTTCCACTCTGTAGGCAATCTGATGTAAATGTAAGAGAGACCTAAGGGGCAACATGTTCACACAGACAGTGTTACGTGTATGGAATTAGTTGCCAGAGGATGTGATGGAGGCTGGTACAATTGCTGCATTTTAAAGACATTTGGATGGATATATGAATAGGAAGGATTTGGGGGGATATAGCCGGGTCCGGGCAGGTGGAACTAGATAGGGTTGGGATTTCTGCTAGACATGGACGGATTGGACTAAAAGGTCATTTTTCATAAGGTACATCTCTATGACTCTATAACTCACAGAGTGAGATCGTAAATGCAATTAGTTTGAATGGTAATTAAAGGAATACGTGTAAAAGGAAAGTTAAAGTTAGGTTGGACTTTGTTTAAGGGAATCGGAATATAGAGGTAAAGACATCATGAAGCAGTTGCATAGAGTGTTGGTGAGAGTGTCCCTGAGGTATTGAGTGCAGTGTTGGTGACCTAATCTAAGAAAGAGTACACTGGTCACAGAGGACGTGCAATGGACATTCTCCAGATTAATTCCTCAGACGACAAGAGTTTCTTGCGAACTCTACAGTTTCAAAGCATGAGAGGTGATCGCTTTGAAATTTCAAAAATCGATGATACATGTAATGAGGTAGAAATAAACAGGATGTTTCTCTGGCTGTCTACTTTATATTTAAGGGAAATAATGACAGGATATGGGATATGCCATTTAAGACCGCAATAAGGAGGAAAGTCTTCCCTCAGAGGGGACTGACTAACACAGAGGCATGGAAGGCTGCTGGCAGGGCAAGGTTAAGGAGAATCCCCAGATATTTCTAACGTATATCAAGTGGAACAGAACAACCAGAGAACATGTAGGGCCTATTAGTGACTTGCCAAGTTGTATCCAAACTCAACTTCATGGTTGAAGTCTGTTTTTGTGACTGGAGCCCAAATTCCCCCTGGTGTACCACAGAGATCAGTTCTGTGTCCCTTATTATTTGTGGTATTCATAATTGATGTGAATGTGAATTGGGTAGGGGGAGTGTGATAAGTAAGATTGTGTTTGACACAAAGATTGGCCGGGTGGTTGGCAGTGAGGACGAAGGTCTTATGTTACAAGAAGATACAGATGGAATGGTCAGATGTTCAGATCAATGGCAGATGGAATGTAACCCTGATAAATATGAGGTGATACACTTTGGAAGAAGGAATCATTTAGGGGAATACTCAAAGAATGGCACAACACTAGGAAGCGCAGAGGGTGCCTCTCCACACATTTCTGAATGTGACTGGATATGATAATTGATGAGTTCAGCATGGCTGTAGATAAAGCCTTTATTCATTGACCCAAAGATTATACGAATTCTATATGGCACTTTGGTGAGGCCAAATGAAATATTGTGTGCAGTTCTGGGAGCCACATTACAGGAAGGATGTGATTGCACTGGATGAGGTGCAGAGGAGATTCACCAGGATGTTCCCTGGGATGGAGCAGATGAGCTGTGGAGAGAGGCTGGATAAGCTTGAGTTATTTATTTTGGAGCCAGGAAGTTGAGTGGGTAAGTAATTCAGGTTTAATATTACAAGGGGCATGGACAGGGGGAATAAACAACAGCTGTCCTTTTTAGTCAAAGTTTCAGCTTCCTTACAGTCTAAACACAGGAAATGGAGAATGGAGAACAGAGAAACATGACACAACTACCTCACTTCTGTCTTCACAGTAAAATACATAAACAAAGCCTTCCCATCAATAGGAGAAAACCGGAGTGCAATGAGAAAATGATATTGAATGAAATTAGTAAATCAACTAATTTGGTGAGGTAATTGGAACTGAAAATAATGAGCATAGAAAAAAATCAAAAAAATCAATGGGAAACATATTTGAGAAACTGACTGGTAGATTAATTACAGAAAAAAACAATAGAGACACTGAAGTTAGATTTTCAGCAAGAATTTTAATAGAGTCCCAAGCCTAGTGCGCAAAGTAAAAGCACATGGGATGGGGCGGGGCGGGGTGGTAATATATGAACATGGTGTTAAAGTGGGAGTGTTGACAGGAAACAATGAGTAGGAATAATGGGATGGTTTACAGTTTGGAAGGCTCGTGAGGCACCGCAATGATTGGTGCCGGGGCGCCAGATATTCACAATACATCTCAAACATCTCGTTGAGGGAATCAAATACAAAGTTTCCAAGTCTGCTGACGGAACTAAGATTTTGAAAAGTGAAGAGGATGTGAAAAAGACTTCAAGGTGATTGAAACAAATGGAGTGAATGAGTAAATATATGACAGATGAAGAGCAGTGTGGATAGGTGTGATGTTGTCTTCTTTTTTGGGAAACACTAAAATGGAAGCCAATCATTCAAAAAGGGAGTGATTAAGAAATGTCGATCTATAAAGGGAACTGCAGTCTTTTTTTATGGTTTGGACAGACCTCTGAGGGCAGAGAGTTCTGAAGACAGAAACCAATACTGGGAATACATTGGCACGCTGACCAGTTTACGCTGACCCACCAAGTGGGAAGCTGTAACATTGAAAAGGATCTGTGGTACACCAGTCACTGAAAGCAATACTGCAGGAGCAGAAAGCAGTTAGGAAGATAAATCGGGTGTTGACCCTCATTTCAGGGGGACTTGAGTCCAGGAATAAGGGTGTGGAGTATGGTGTAGAAATAACGGGTCAGCCATCATTATATTGAATTGGATAGCAAACTCGACAGACCAAAGGGACTACCGCAGTTACTATTTTATAGCTTCACAAGGTTAATCACATTAAGGGATGTGTACAGTGTGTGGGGAAAGTGCATTGAGGAGATGTTCAGACATTAACTAGAGTGGGGCAGGATCAATGTGCTGTATGGCCTATTCCATTCCCGATGTTTCTGTGCGGTCTGTGGGAAAGCTCTGTAAATGTTGTCACAAGTTCGCCGATGTTAGGAAGGGGGTCTCTGCAGGCTCAACAGGACTGTGTTTCCCGTTCCATTTTCCATACTGAGGCTGGGGCTGGCTGTTCTGTCCGGTTTTATCCTTTAAGACCTCGGAGCAGTTTGATAAAATAGAGTGTCTTGCTTGGCCTTTTCAGAGACCATTGAAGAGTTTATCACATGTCTGTGTGTCTGGTGTTACATTTAGGCCAGACCAGGAAAGCACGGGAGATTCACTTCCTGAAAGTACATTGGAAAAGCAAATTGGTGTTTACAATCGATATTGACTTCAAGGTCACTGTTACTAACACCAGATTTGATATCTCGATATTTTATTAATTGTTTGTAACTTCCACCAGCTGTCAGAGCATTGGCCTGGTCTGGATTATTAATCCAGTGACTTTTCCAAAACAGCATCCTCTCCACACGGGGACCTATTGGAAACCAGACTGAGCAAGTTATGTCTGTGCTGCTTGACAGCTCCGTCAAAAAGAACTCTCAATTTGGCTATCGTGACGAGACTGAGGGGGTTGTAATTAGTCAGATTGTAATTATTCCCCGTTTAGGAACTGGACATAGCTGAGTCATTTTCCACATTGCCAGGGAGATGTCAGAGTTAGAGCTGAAAGGAAACAGTTTCCCCAGGGACACGGCTTGTTGTGCAGCACTAGTCTTCAGTCATTTTGCAGGAATGGGGTCAGGGCCCATTGCCTTTGCCGTATCTAATGTGTTCAGCTGTTTCTTCATGTCACATGCAGCGAATCGAATTGGTTGAAAACTGGCATCTGTGATTCTGTGAGCATCATGATGACGGTGAGTTGAATCATCGACTCAACACACCTGGCCGAACATGGCACAGATACTAATTCTTTGTTTTTTACACTGATGTGCAGAGCTGATCCATTGATAGAATGGGAACAATTGTGGAGCTCACTCCACCTGTTAGTTGTTTAATCGTCTATCACGATTTTTGGCTAGATGTGGCAGGCTGCAGATGTTTCATCTGGGTGTATTGACCTTGTGACAATTTCTCTCTCTCGATCATATGATTTGGTTTCATTTGATTTGATAGGATTCATTGTCGCATGTATCTAAGTAGAGTGAAACTCTTTATTTTATACACAGTTCTGGCAGATCATAGTGAGAGTTGGAGCTGCCTTTTTTAGAGACATGGAGTGGCCGAAATTTAAACGTCTATTTCAACTGTCTGTTTTTGAAGAGCCACAAAATAGCCAGAAATTAAAATAGATTGCTTCAGCATTAGTGAAAAACGGCCTTTGAGAAGACAATTATTCCAAGGCAAAAGAAAGGATAATCTGAGTCGCAAGATTCTGAAACAGGCCAACATAATGATAAAGAAAGTTCTTTTTTTAAAAAAAAAGATGATTTGTAACAGAACACGGATGAAATAATGAAATTGTAGCACAAAAACTTTGAAGAATCACTACAAAAGAATACTTATTCTGATCTCAGTAAGGATTTTTTCACCCACAAAAACAGCTACTCAGGTTATCTTTCAGAAGCTAGCTGCGCCTTTGAACCTATTTACAATAATAATAAGTTCTAGTTAAGTATTTGGTAAATAATCATGGACACAGATTTCAACGCAATTATAAAACCTTAAAGACATGCCTGGCATGTTTTGTCTAATTCGATAAGAAAAGGGTTAACAGTAGAAATAATAATAATAATAATAATAATAACAACAACAATAATAATAATAACAATAATAATAATATGCATTTTGTAACAGAATCAACTTTTTAATGTAAACTGTGATCACGGAATTTGATAAGAGATAGCCTGCCCATTGGAGAATAGAATTCATGCAATCCATCAAGATAAACAATGAGGAGTATGACTAAAAAGAGCTCAGCCACAAACTTTGGAATGCATTATAGAAAGATCTTAAGGACTAGATATAACAAAAATCGTTAAACATCCGAAACAAATAAGAACCTCGGGCTGTCCATGTGAGTGTCCATCATTGATCAGTTGTTTTACAAGATTAGTTCTGCAGAAGGAGAGTGGAGGGGACACTGACAAAGTTGTGTACGATCATTGCAACACAGAACGTATAACAATACTGTCTTTTTACTGTAAAATCGAAGTGTGTCATTTATTTGCCTTCTGATCTGAGCTACAGATTAGGGGAACGATTGTCTTCTCATGTCAAAGCCAGTTTCGAGGAAGATCCTTTGGTATTCTCCCAGCATTAAGCAGGTTTTGCTTGAATTAAAGTCCATTCCGTGCCTGTGTCCTGTCTGCCTCCAGAGTCTTTGTCCCTAGCTGGGGAATCTCGCTCCTACAATAAACAAGGACATACAGATCAGAGGCATACAAGCTACACCAGAACGGGCATGCAATAGGCAACATCAATATGAGCAAGATCAGCATAATTTGAAGTTAGACAGTCCATTCCTTAGTTTAATAATAGCTGGGAAAATGCTGTTCATGAGCCATTGGTTTGTGTGTTCAAGCATCTGTATTGTCTGCGTAATGGAAGAGATTGTAGGAGATCCAGGGTGCGATGGGTCTTTGATAATGTTATCAGCCTTTCCGCGGCAGTGAGCTGTGTAAATGGTGACAATGGATGGGACGTTGGTTTCCGTGATGGCATGGGTTGTGCACACAACCTTCTGTCATTTCTCTTACTGTCCTGGGCAAGGCTGTGGTCACACCAGGCCATTATGCACATAGATAGTTTGCTCTCAATGGTGCACTTATAGACATTGGTGTAGGTCCTTTTGGACATGTCAAATGTCTTGAGGTGCCAGAGAAAGAAGAGACGTTGTTGTGCCATCTCGACTGTCACATCGTCACTCCAAGCAACTTAATGCTTTCCACCCTTTCAACTTCAGTTCCATTGATGCAGATGGGGGCATGTTCTCCTCCTTTCTTTCTGAAGTCATTGATCAGTTGGTTAGTTCTGCCAACGTTGAAAGAGAGGTTGGGCTCAGTGCAGCACATCACCAAGTCCTCTATTTCTGTTCTGTATTTTGACTTGCCATCATTACATATCTGTACTACTATGATGGTGTCATCAGTGAAACTGTAGATGGCATTCGTTCAAAATTTGGCTATACAGTCGTGGGTGTACAGGGAGTATAGTAGGACACATCCTTTGGGTTTTCAATGTTGAATGTTATCATGGAAGAGACACACTTACCTATTTTCACTGCTTGTGTACTGTAGGTCAGAAAGCTGAGGATCCAATTTCAGAGGACGGAGCCAAGACTAAGGTCAGGGAGTTTTGTGATTATTCTGAATGGAATAATGGTGTTGAAGGTGAACCTATAGTCAATGAGCAGGAATCTGACGTAGGTGTCCTTGTTGTCCAGATGTTCCAGGTATATGGCACCTGCTATGGACCCATTCCACTGGTAGGAAAATTGTAGGGGATCGAGGCAGGCTGGGAGACTGGAACTGATGTGGGCCATGACTAGCCTCTCGAAGCACTTCATGCCGCCCCTCAGTCTCCTGCGCTCTAAAGAGAAATGTCCCAATTTATCCAATCTCTCCCTATGATTCAGACCTTTGAATCCTGGCAACATCCCTGTAAAGTTCCAGTTTAATACCATCCTTCCTATAGCAAGGTGACCAAAACTGAATACAATGCTGAACGTGGAAATATTTGAACTGTAAGTTTTACTCTGCTGCCAATTATTATGCTTCTTTGATATTGTTTTATTTTTTGTGTTATTCTGAAATCTTATTAATCATTGAATCCTCTGATAGAAATCCTCTCGGGTGAACGTCCTCCTGACTGCTTGAATTTGAATCAATCTATTTTGTTTGGATAGAAATTTTGAGGCTGCTGTATATCAGAACACAGGAAGAGATGATGGATGATTGTGCATTGTCTGTCCTTTACTGGACCAGCTTGTCTCTCCAGGAACCTAAAGCTTTTATTGTGGGTCAGAGTACCTCAAAATTGTTATATCACAGAAGGAAGCTATTCAGCCGATTGTAGGTCCATGCACATAGAACATTACAGCTCAGTACCTACAACACCCTTCAGCACTGCCGACAGATCCACCGACCTTACTGTCAACCGTAAATTTATTAACTCATCCTACTATATGCTCATTAAGGTCATTTTCAAAAGGACAAACAACAGTCACTCCAAAGCAGATCCTTGCGGTATACCACTAGCAATTAAACTCCAGGATGAACATCCCCCATCAACTACCACCTTCTGTCAGTTTTCAGCTAGTTGATTTGTGATCCAAACGTCTCCATATTTTCTGGGAGAATGTAAGGACTGTAGATGTTTGAGATCAGAGTCGAGAGTGTGGCGCTGTAAATGCATAACAGGTCAGGCAACATCCGAGGAGCGAGGATAAAATGAAGACTGCAGATGCTGCAGACCAGAAAACTGATTCCCGATGAAGGGCTAACAAGAGAAACATTAACTTGCATGCACCTTGGACGCAGTCTCATCTGTTCTGCTTTTCCAACACCACACTCTCCATAATTTCATCAATAGCCTGCCATGGGGGACGTGATCAAACGCTTCACTGAAATCCATATACCCCACTTTATCCTCATCCACCTGTTTGGTCACCTTCTCAATGAACTCTGTAAGATTTTTGAGGCATGACATGCCCTTCACAAAACCTTGTTGACTATTCCTAATCAAATGATTCTTTTCTAGATGATAGTAAATCCTATCTCTTATTATCCTTTCCAACACTTTACCCACAACCAAAGTAAGACAGATATACAATTACCAGGGTTGTCTCTTCTCCATTTCTTGAGCAATGGGACAACGTTTGCTGTCCTCCAGTCTTCTGGCACTATTTCTGTAGACACTGGCCATTTAAAAATTCCAACAGATGGTTGTGTAAACTCCTCCCTAGCTTCTCAGAGAATCCTAGGATAAATTCCATCTGGCCAGGGGACCTATCTATTTTCACACTCTCCAGAACTGCTAACATCTCCACGTTCCGAACTTCAATCCCGTCTTGTCTAATGGCCTGTATCTCAGTATTGGCCTCGACAGCATTTTCTTTTTCCATTGTGAATACTGATTCAAATATTAATTTGCAACCTGTCCCATCTCCTCAGACTCCACACACAACTTAACACTACTGTCCTTGATTGCCATTAATCTTCATTTGGTCATTCTTTTATTCATGACATACTGATAGAAAGCTTGAGGGTTTCCCTCGATCCTACTTGACAAAGACTTCTCATGCTCACTCGGCCACAGCAGCCTCACTCGGCCACTTCCTCCTTTCCTGACACGTATAAACTTATCAAGGACACACAGTAGCTATTGTTTGAAAAAGCTCCACACTTAAATTGTACCCATCCTCTGCAGTTTCCTTCCCTATCCTATGCATCCTAAAACCGTTCCTAATCGCATCATAATTGCCTTTCCCCCAGCTATAACTCTTGCCCTGCGGTATACACCTGTCCCTTTCCATTGCTAAGGTAAACATAACTGAATTATTGTCACTATCAGCAAAGTGATCACCTACCTCCAAATATAACACCTGGTCTGATTCATTACCAAGGACAAGATCCAATTTGGCCTCATGCCTTGTTGGCCTATCTACATACTGTGTTAGGAAACCATTCTGCACACATTGGACAAAAACTGGCCCATATAAAGTAATTGAACTGTAGCATTTCCAGTCAATAGGTGGAAAGATAAATTCTTCCATAACAACTACTCTGTTACTTTCGCTCCTATCAGTATCATCTTTGTAATCTTTTCCTCTATATCTCTGGAACTTTTAAGGGGGCAATAGAGAACTGTCAACAGGGTAGTCTCTCCGTTTTTGTTTCTAACCTCTTCCCATACTACCTCAGTAGACGAGTCCTTATCGGGCATTCTTTCTACCAACGTAATGCTGTCTTTGATTTTCAATGCCACCCCACCCTCCGCCACCCCAAAACCCATCCCTGCCCCACTTTTAGTACCTTCCTTGTTCTTAATGAAGCACTTAAACCCCAGACCCTCCAACGGTCGGTCCTGTACCTGCTCTATCCATTTCTCCAAAATGGTCACAACATCAAGCTGTATAACTGAACAATTTGGAAACAGGGAGTGATTGGAGGGATGTTAAATGAGGGTGAGTTGGATAGATCAGAAGACAGCATGAGGGGAAATAGACAGGAACAAACAGAAAATGGAAGTTTTATTTAGAAATTCTCACGGACTATAAGGCCTTTATCGAGTGCCACACGGTTTGACCACTGTGCAGATACTGGCTGTGGTCCCAGATCATTTATCGCCAACAATATCATAGAGCTGAGTTGCTGATAGTTAATCAGAGTCTAAAAGACCAAGTGATTTTTTTTTCTACAGTGACAAGGTGATTTAATTTAAATAGACTGGGTGAACAACAGCAGGAACTGAGTACCCCCTCAGTACTGAGATACTGTGCCAGAGAATTTCTATGAGGTGGATCACTGACAGAGGGGAAATCAGCATCTCAGCTGTGGGCCAAATAATGATTGAGAAAGATTGCGCACCACTTCCGTGATTTTGTAATACACATTTCAATTTATGTAGCTCAATATCATGAGTGTATCTTTTTTTTATACTTCCCATAGTTTAGTACGGACAGAAAATTTTGTCCCCGTATTTTGTGTTCAATAAACAACTTTTACTCCTCATTCCTCACTTTAGACGTATCCTTGAATCGGTTCTTCATATGAGTTACAAAGAGTAACATTTCAATATTGTTGACTGAGGAATATTATTGTCCCGCCCTCCAGTCTGAGCTGCCATGTCCCCCAATTCTCTCGGTTTTCTCTCTCCTCCACAATGCCATAACCACACTGTAATTGAAGTCCAGTAAATGACATTTCATCACAGTTCACTAACATCGATCACATCAATAACACAGGCATCATCTGACTCTCTCTTAACCTGGAATAACAATCTGAATTGCATTTGTCAAGTTCAATTCTCTGTTAACATAACTATGCCATTTGTCTGTTACAACCCCACGTTTCTGAGACACACATTCCCCTCAGATCATGAACTATCAAAATTGTCTCAATGTCTAATTGAAATTATGATGCTTGATCAATAGTTTCAGGATCTATGTTTCTATTTATAATCAGAGACGCACGTTTACGTTCTGATAAACTGAAGGCATTTCTCCTGCATCCAAGACAGATTGAATGGTTACTTTCAATGGATCTACCAGCCTCAAGATTTGTTCCATCAGTCACCCTCACATCACCAATCCAGAAAATGTCAGTTTGAATCATTGCTTTGAATTTTAATAAAACAACATTGAATTGAAAGGCGTTGGCTGGAGCTATTTGTTCAGTGACTCTGATTGATGTCAGTCTCTGTGGATCCGAGATGTGTCACTGGAGGGCTTGGCTCTTCTATTATTTAAGGACTCAGTTCAATGTGTTATCACAGTATGGGCGGGAGCATCATCGACTGGACTAACAGGGATCAGCAGCTCGAGAGACGGAGGGGGAGAGATCAGAATCTGAGAACATTAGACTGGAATATTACAACAGACAGGAGTTTATCCTCGGGTCTTTACTACCTTTCTCGGCCTTGGATATCATTAGCATCACGGATCGAAGATTTCCTTTGGATTATTCAAGGTGGTTACTATCCCATCCTCGCTATAGTTGGTGTTCCTGGTAAGTCAATCCATCTGCCCATTAAACTGAGTTAAACTGAGTTGCTGTTCATATTAAAATTTTAAAATTTGGAGGTCATCATTTTCAGATCCAGTCAAAGATTTTATTCCTTACTGATTATAACTAGCTGAAAATGTGTTGCTGAAAAAACGCAGCAGGTCAGGCAGCATCCAGGGAACAGAAAATTCGACGTTTCGGGCATAAGTTCTTCTTCAGGAATCATTATAACTAGCAAAGTACTATCCACAACTTACTCAACAATACGCGAGGAGAAACCAGACTGTTCTTAAACTCCATGATCTTTTTTCTCCATTCAGATTTACATTTCTACATATTCTCCCCACTCACCAATCCTGCCCAGGACCACTATCAGGATATTTCAGGCACATTCTCAGCCTCAATGCAACTACTGAATAATCCATCGTTTGTGCCTTTGGAAAATCCAGCTATAACCGTTTCAAGTCCCTTCTAACTATGCTTACGTCACAACATATTAGCACTTGAGATAGTTACTTTGTCCTCTCCTCAGAATCTGTCAGATGAGCAGACAGTGCATGGTGGTCAAGTCATTGACTCATCATCAAGCGGCACAGAATAATAATCTTTTGGTGTCTCATGAACGAAGTTGATGGAATGCAAATGAAATCATCACTATTTGTTTTAAACAGAAGCCTATCTGTTTGCCTAATGTCCTGTAGAGAAGTTCATGGGTCATCCTTCCATATTCAGGTCTCTGTGTGACTGCAAACCCACAGCAATGTGGTTTACTCTTTATTATCCTGTGAAACAGCTGAATCAGCCACTCAGTTCAAGATCAGCGTAACATGTTGGCCTGACCAGGGCTGCACACATCCCGTGAGAGCAGAACAAAAGGAAAGATAGCTCCCTTCCTCTGCCTGATTTCCAAGTTCCTGCAAGTAAGTTCCATTCAGGTAGGTGACCATTCCCTGTTTCAAGTGAATTCTTTCTGATTGAGTATCCCTCTGAACATGATATACATTTCCATCGTCACCTCTGGTGATGACTGACGCAAAGATGTAAGAAACTTCAAAATTCCACATCATTCGCAGTGTAGTGAGAAGGAATGGCTTTTTATACCACAGGAAAGAAGCTGAGACAGCTAAGTGAGGGAACAGAATTATTGTGATCAACCATGAGAGTGTTGTTGAGATAGTATTTGGGGTATTGTGCACAGATTTTCTCTCCTTTATAAGGAATAATCCTCTTGGCAGAAAGAGTGTAAAGGAGTTTCACCAGACTCGTTTTTGGGATGATTGTACCATCGGGTGTGCATGAGGATTAATCTGTAGTGCTTTGAAGAATAAGAGATGATTGCATTGAACCTTAAGGTGATGGACAGTCACTCATTATATTCCAAACAGACACTATAATACGGTGATAAATTCCATGTTTTGTTTTACTTGGTTTACATGATTCTCGATGGCTTAAAAGACTCTGAGAACGTTCTTCTCACTCCACGCCCCTTCCCATTTCGATTGAGAGATAGAGAGGGCCAGTCTTTAACTAAACTCTTCCAACATTAATACAGTGCATTTGGTGTGTGATCATACATAGAACTTCACGTTATCCACCATCCCGACAGGAGCCACAATACTTTCACTCTAAAACAGTTAACTATCCTCACCAGCTTCTGACCCCCACGGAGAACATGGGTCTGTCTTCTTGGAGATGGAAGATGCCTCCTTAAGGCGTGGTACAAAACATTTGGCTTCCTTCCTCACTGCCGGCAAAACATATTAAAGTATCATTTGTTCCACAGGCAATAGAGCCACGAGGAACACTGTGAGCAATCGATGAATGCATTCTCTGCTCCATTCGTTTTCTAGGATGGAGCATCAGTTACACTCTCCTCTTCCTGTGTAAGTGTCTCGATGGGTGAATGGTCTCCTCCTGGTTTTATAGAACAGGTTTAGGGGTCTTACTGAATTCTGCCTGTTCCTGCTTAACAGCTCAATGTACTGACCAGACGCATCCTCTTCCTGTGGAACAGGCAGGAGGATTGAATGGGCTGTCCCTCTTCTTGTTCAGTCATTTCGATGGGCTGAATGGTTTCCACATATCCGTGTGTAACCAGCTTGAGATGCTGAATGAGCTCCTCTTTTAACTGTAGAAATGTGCAGTGCCTCGCAGCACTGTTACATGAATGTTACCGACACTTTAACAGCACTAACGTGAATGTTGTTTGGGTCTTGCTGAGTATAGACACAGACTGGTTTAGGAGCTGAATGGGGACAAATAGTTCTGAATATTGTGTGATCTTCAGTGATCAACCTGCTTCTGATCTTGTGATAGATGGGGGGCGCCGGGAGTGGGGGCATATTGACGTTGACGAAAAAGCTCAAGATTTTTGTGCTGAGGAAGTTAATCTGAGGATCACCTGAACGGATGTCCCGGGACTGAGAGGATTGTCGACCACCGACAACAAACATCTTCCTTTGTGCTCTGAAGGATCCCAACCAGTGGGGAGGTTATACCTGATTCCCATGAAGCTCAAATAAGTAGGTGGTCCCAGTAACATCCTCAGTCAACTACTGCCTTGATATCAAGGCATTCACTCTTTCCTGAGCACCCGTGTTCACCTTTTGTTCATATCAATAGGTGACGACGTATGTGTCGAGAGTGTTTTCCGCTCAAAGAGGGTAATCAATGTCAGGAATTATCTGGACTGGAGAGTTAGGGGAGCTACATCACTGAAAGTATTTAAAGAGGTGGTACATGGATTTTAGACCTGTCAGAGAGCTGAGGGTTGTGAAGAATTAGACATTAAGGAGGAGTTAATGCAAACAGTAGATCCGCCATGATCGTATACAATGTCTTGACCGTACGAATTACCTATTTCTGTTCCTTATGTTTTCATTTTCTGTAATTTCAAAGTAAATGGCTGTAATTTTCCTGGATGTTCTGTTATTGACTGTTATAATCAGAGAGAGCAAAGCACTTTTGAGTCATCTCTGAGTGAGGTATAGAGCTTTATTCATAATGAATCCTGGTCTAGACCAAGACCAACAAATGAAGCACAACTTGCAGAGAGGAGACAATCTGTGAAGAGACCAGAGGCGTCTTTCGAACCCAGCCTGGATTTCGAAATAACATTTTCCAATCCGTATCAATCTGTGTGTGACAGTTGTGAAGCATTGGTTGAGATCTTGTGTTACTGTGGACCAGGTATTTGGAGCAAGTGGCCCCCATCTGCACCTTACAGGAGCTGTGAGAGGCTGAATGCACCACAGTAACACTGGATTATGCAGCAAGAGTGGGTCATCAGGCACTTTGTCACTCCTTACCATGCACGATGATCTGATTAAGGTCTCAGCAGCACTTTTCTGTCAGTGTACCATTTTCCTACATTCATTTGTCTTTCAAATGTCTAACAATATCCAGGCATCACAAACTTCTGGGGAAGGAATTCACACGTTAACAACAATTTGAGAATCTCTAGTTCGTGTTCTGACCAATGTTGGAGGGTCACTCATGTCTTTTCCCACTCCTCTATTGGTGAAAGCCAATTTTAAATGTAACCAGTTGAGTGCTGTGTCCAATGATATAAGTATCAGACGGTAATTTTCTAGAAAAATCTGAGACACAGAAAGTTGAATTCTGAACAAATGTTAAAATGATAGTGTCTCAAATGTTTTTTTCTGCCTTTGAAGTTATTCTGCTCACATAAATGTCTGGGAATGCGGATTTCTTCCCAGAACAGTTGGATTTGGCTGAATTCTCTTTTCTTCGAGCTGTGCATAGATTCCTATGAATCCTCATCAGGAATACTCCACGAGTTGTTAAGATTACCCAGGGATTTTCTGCTCGCACATCTTGTTGTCTGGCAGAACACAGTCAGAGAGAGAGACCAATTGGCTGTTGCTCCTGAGGCAGGTAATATTTTTCTCCCTTTCTGTGTGGAAAAATACAATATTGTCAACTGAACACCAAACTGGACCATGTGCACTTTTTATGTACATTCTCTGAATGGATGATAATAGACTGTGTGCTGTATGCAGCATCATTGCTGCTGTTATGCACAGTGCCTTTCATCAGCAAAAGAAAAAAAATCTGCCCGCTTTATAATTTGATGAAATCTTTATATGCGTCTGCATAATTTTTAAAAATAGCTTGATATCTTCATAATATTTGCGTTAATACCAATGCATCTCATTCAAAAAAATATTATATAGCTTTAGTCTCCTTAACAAGAGAAAATGTTTAGCCAGCCGAAACATGTCTCTGAAAATCGTGGTTCAATAAGATTTTCAATCTAAGTTCGAAACAGATAATCCCAGATAACAAAAGGCCTTCATTTCAGGAATGAGTTAAGGGAAGCATCTTTGAACATCTTTGAAAGGAGCTTTATAGTTTAGAGGATCAAAATTGCACCCAGTGGATCTGATGTGGTCTCAGCAATGCCCTGTACTGATACAGTGAAACATTACTGATTAAACCCAATACCCGTTGCCACAAACAGCATCATTCCACTTACCTTCCGAATCGCTTGCTGCATCTGCAGACAGACTTCATATGATTCATGTACCAAGAATATGAAAAACATCTGCATCACAGAGTTCTGCGATCTCTCTCCATTTAAATTTTTCCCAACTGCAATAGACAATTCATACTATATTATTTCTGCTGAAGGTATCCTCACTAACCTTCCCTATCTACATCATAATGCAGATTCACTACCTCCATTTGAAGATATATTGAATGATCATTTTGGTGTACAAGGTAGTTCGGCTTTGATCCATTCAGTCCCTTCATCCAGATATTTGACATAGACTACTGATCATTGCTGACCCCACAGTGATTTCTGAGGCAAAACTAGTTACAGTTTTGTGTAAAAATATCATATATCTCTACTGTCTATTTACTGTCAGTGACAGCATCCTTGTTCCTGTGCAGCAGTTCAGGCGGGTTGGATGACCTCCTCCTGGGCTGTGTAATGTTCTCAACGAGCTGAATTACTTCATTCTACATTCATGCATAATTCGTTAGAAGGGAAGAATGGTCTCCTCCCGTCTCATTGTAACGATCCAGTCTGGCTGAATGGGATGGTCCTATACCCTGTAATCGCATTGAGGGAACAATTCATGGTGTAGGGACAGCAGTATATCTCTGTAACTGCATCGATGGTGGATTGAGGGAACAACACATGGGTTAGGGACAGCAGTATACCTCTGTAACAGACTTGAGGGCTGAATTTAGGGAACAACGCATGGGTTATGGACAGCAGTATATCTCTGTAACAGCATCCAGGGGTGGATTGAGGGAACAACACAGGGGGTAGGGACAGCAGTATATCTCTGTAACGGCCGGCAGCATGGATTGAGGGAACAGCACATGGGCTAGGAGCAGCAGTTAGCCATTTGGCAGCAACATTCAGAATGCTCATGACTGATCCGAATGTTCTGACATTCTGTCTCCGCTCTGTTCCCAATAAACATTGACTCTCCTGTCCGGCAAAGATCAGTCAAGCTCAACCTAGAATATCTTCATTGACCTTCATTGCTCCCTGAGGATGAGTTCACCACAGATAGAACAACTGTAAAGGGAAAGGGGCATCCTTCTTTCGTTGTGGGATACATTTTTTAATAAAAACTGTGTTAACCTCACATCAAATCACTGCCCCTTTTCGGATATAGTGGTACAATAACTAGGAATTGACATTAACCATTTTGCCCTCCAATCTTTTCCCACATTACCACTGACACTTTCCAATCAAATATGCTGCTGCTGCTGTCTCAGGAAGAGAATACCGGAGAGCATAACACGACACGAGAATTTTAAAAAGGAGCAGAATTAGACCATTTGGCCTATCGAATCTGATATACCATTCAGTCATTTCTAATATGTTCCTCAACATCATTCTCATAATTTCTATCTAGAATCCTTGATCTCCTTATACATTATTTATTTGTGTCTTAATGGCACTCGTGTCTGTGGCTTATTGTGTATTTATGTGTGTGTGTGCGTGTGCGTGAGTGAGTGTGTGCGTGCGTGTATGTGTATGTTCATATGCTTGTCTTCTGTGTATTTGTGTGACTATGTCTGCCTGTCTTTGTATCAGCCTCTGCGTTTCTTTCTGTGTTTGTGTCTATTTGTGTGTGACGGTATATGTCTTTGTGTGCTTCTCCGTGTGTGCATGCTTATCTCCTTGTATGCATTATGCATGTTAGTTTATTGTGGTGTTTACCAATACGTCTGTGTATTTCACTGCCCACATCTCTGTGCAATGGGATATCTGTTCTGCGAGTGAGAGAGATGAGTTTGGAACTGACAGTAGGTTTGAATTGAGAATTGTTCTTTACTGAACACTGCACGTTATTCGGTTGGTGGGATGTGGATGTTTCTGAATCTACACACAAGGCCTCCTGGTCCTCTCCAGAGCTCTCCAGGGTCCTCCCCACATATCAGGGTAGGGGGATGAGGAAACGGATATCCGGCACTCCACCACCCGACTTGGCCCTTTCTGTCCTATTCCAGGCTGTCTCTCCTGGAATGGGAGAAAGGGAGGGAATGAGTGAGTGTGGGAGTGGATGGCCCTGCTGTTATTGCTGAGGTAGGTAAGGTGTGACATTGTGAGGTAGCCAGAGGGAGTCCGTCCACGTGTTGTATCCATGTAGTGTTATTAATGTGCGGGGCTATTGCGTCAGGGACAGAAAATGTGGGCGAGGGAAGGTGCTGAATTCAATAGTGAGAGTGGTCGTACTTGCGCCTCATTTGGAGATAGAGCGTGAGCCTTGGTTGAGGGTTGGTGCTATAACAGATACACAGTGAGTGTGAGGGAGCAGTGAGAATATACAGTGACACTTCTTCTGACAGAGCTGGGTAGATATCGATGCCTGTCCTGTATTGCTGGACATTTCTTCAGACCATCTCAGCATCGAGGTGAGACTCCCCGAATGCCTTATCCAAGTCTATCACTAGTAACGATTCAGGCCCTGTCCCTCAGATTCCACAAAATCAGTTTGGGTGGAGAAGCAAACTTGATGTGTTATATATCTGAACCAAAACTGTCACGCAAATGTTTTGCATCATATGTTCTGGAAATTATTATGCAACTGTGTACAAAAGGAAGCCATGACATACTGATATTATCGCTGGGTTCTTAACCCAGAGAACCAGATAATGTTCTGGGGACCTGGATTCAAATCCTGCCATGGCAGATTGTGAAATTTAAAGGATAGTAGTGGGAAGTTGCGTGTGGAGGCTGAAGAGATTGGGGAGACACTGAATGAATACTTTTCATCGGTATTCACTCAGGAACAGGACATTTTTGCCGATGTGAATATTGAGTCACAATTAATTAGAATGTATGGATTTAAGGTATGTTGGGACGAGGTGTTGGAAATTCTGGAAAGGCTGAAAATAGATAAGTCCCCGTGGGCCTGATGGCATTTATCCTAGGATTCTCTGGGAAGCTAGGGAGGAGATTGCAGAGCCATTGGCCTTGATTTTTATGTCCTCGTCGTCTACATGAATAGTGCCAGAAGACTGGAGGATAGCAAATGTGGTTCCCTTGTTCAAGAAGGGGAGTAGGGATAACCCTAGTAACTATAGGCCGGTGAGTCTTACCTCTGTTGTGGGCAAAGACTTGGAGAGAATTGTAGTGGATAGGATTTATGAATATCTGGATAGGAATAATTTGATCACGGATAGTCAGCATAGTTTTGTGAAGGGCAGGTCGTGCCTCACAAACCTTATTGAATTCTTTGAGAAGGTGACTAAGGAGGTGGACGAGGGTAAAGAGGTAGATGTGGTGCATGTGGATTTTAGTAAGGCGTTTGATAAGGTTCCCCATGTAGGCTATTGCAAAAAAATACGGAGGTATGGCATTGGCTGGCTGGAAGAAGACAGAGGGTAGTAGTTGATGGTAAAGGTTCATCTTGGAGTGCAGTTACTAGCTGTGTTCCGCAAGGATCTGTTTTGGGACCATTGCTGTTTGTCATTTTTGTAAATGACCTGGAGGAGGGGCTAAAAGGTTGGGTGAGCAAATTTGCGGATGATAGGAAAGTCGGTGGAGTTATTGACAGTGAGGAAGGATGTGGCAGGTTACAGCGGGATATAGATAAGCTGCAGAGCTGGGCAGAAAGGTGGCAAATGGAGTTCAATGTAGGTAAGCGTGACGTGATTCACTTTGGTAAGAGTAACAACAAGATGGGGTACTGGGCTAATGGTCGAATACTTCGTAGTGTGGATGAGCAGAGGGATCTTGGTGTCCATGTATACAGATCTCTGAAAATTGCAACCCAGATAAATAGTGCAGTGAAGAAGGCATATAGCGTACTGGCTTTTATTGGTAGAGGAATTGAGTTCCGGAGTCCTGAGGTCATGTTGCAGTTCTTTAAGACTCTGGTGCGGCCTCATCTGGAGTATTGTGTGCAGTCTTGGTCGCCATATTATAGGAAGGATGTGGAGGCATTGGAACGGGTGCAGAGGAGATTTACCAGGATTTGCCTGGTATGGTAGGAAGATCGTATGAGGAAAGGCTGAGGCATTTGGGGCTGTTTTCATTGGGGAAAAGAAGGTTTAGGGGTGACTTGACAGAGGTGTACAAGATGATTAGGGGTTTCGATAGGGTTGAGCATGAGAACCTTTTTCCACATATGGAGTCACCTATTAGAGGGGGCATAGCTTTAAATTAAGGGGTGGTAGGTGTAGGACAGATGTTAGGGGTAGATTCTTTACTCAGCGAGTCGTGAGTTCATAGCATGCCCTGCCAGTAGCAGTGGTGGACTCTCCCTCTTTATGGGCATTTAAACGGGCATTGGATTGGCATATGGAGGATAGTGGGCTAGTGTAGGTTAGGTGGGCTTGGATCAGCGCAACATCCAGGGCCAACAGGCCTGTACTGTGCTGTATTTTTCTATGTTCTATGTTCTATAAGTATCTGGAATCGAGGGTTTATGATGATCAGGAATCCATTGTTGATTGTTGGAAAAAGTCATCTGGTTCACTGATGTCCTTTCGGGACGGAGACGGCTATTCTTACCTGGTCTAGCCTGCATGTCACTCCAGATTCAAGGCAACGCTGTTGACTATGAACTGCCATCTGGCATGCTTGTAAATGCTGGTCATCCAACGAAGCCCCCATCCTGTGAATGAGTAACAAATACTCGTGGATTCTTCAGGAATAATGGATGGTGTCAAGTTTCATCGAAACTGAGTTAACAGAGTGACCGCTAATGTTGTGAAAAATATATTCCGTAAGTGTATATCAGGTAGGTTGAAGAGTGTGTTCTGAACCAAACTGGAGAGCAGATTATTTCGAATTTGGTGTTGTGTGGTCGGAAGGACTAATCCTAACCTTGCTCAGAAGCAGCTTTGAAGGAATAATGACATTAATATGTTGTATTTTACATGGTGTTTGCCTACAATATGGAAGTTTTGATCATTCTGGTTAAACATCATGGAAGCCCCAAGGCTAGACTCTCAAGTTCGCTCCAGTGAATTGGGAAAGTACAATACAACCTTCAGTCGGAGAACAATAGTTGTTAGACTCATAGTGATTTACAGCACGAAGACAGGCCATTCGGCCCAAACTGGTTCATTCCGAACAAAACGTCCATTCACACTAATCCCATTTCTCTGCCATTGCCCAGTATCCTTCTAATCCTTTCCTATCTGTGTATTTGACCAAATGTATTTTAAATTTTGTGAATGAGCTTCTGCTGGTAGCTCATCCCATATGCATACCACCCTGTGTGTAAAAGAAATTGTCCCTCAGGTTCCCTTTTACTCTTTCCCCTCTGACCTTAACTTGATGCCCTCTAGTCCGTGATTACCCAATCCTGGCGAAAAAATAAACTGAGTGCTTCGACTCTATCCATGCCTCCCATGATCTTATACATTACCATCAGATACCCCTCAGCCTCATACATGCTAAAGTACAAACTCCTATAACATCTTTGTAAATTTCTTCTGCACTCTTTCCAGTTAAATAACATCCTTCCTCGAGCAAAGTGAACAAAACTGAACATGACGCTACAAGTATGGACTCGCCAACATCTTGTACAACTGCAACATGACTCCCTAATTCCGATACTCAATGCTTTAACTGATGGAGAACAGTGAGCCAAATGTCTTTTTCACTGCTTTGTCTACCTAGGACTCCACTTACAGAAAACCGAGCAACTGAATTTCAAGGCCTCCGGTCTGACAAGCATCCTTCCACGATTACCCTCTTCTTCTTATCATCAAGCCAGTTTTGGACCTAATTTTCCAGCTCCCCCTCAATTCCATCTGATCTAACCTTCCAGAGCAGCGTACCATGTGGAACCTTATTGAAGGCCTTACTGAAATCCATATAGACTATATATACAACCATGCCCTTTTCAAAGTTACTGGTTACTTCATCAAAGCACTCTAACAAATTTGTGTGCCATGATCCTCCACTCACAAAGCCCTGTATTTCCAAATGCATGTACATCGACCCTCGCAGAATCTTCTCAAGTAACTTACCTGCTACAGATTTTAGGTTCACTGGTCTATAGTTCCACGGTTTTTCTTTGTAGCCCTTCTTGAATAAGAGCACAGCATTCACTCCCCTCCAGGACCTCACCTGTTGGCTACCAATGATGCAAAAGTACCAACCAGGGCGCCCGTTATTTCTTTTCTGTCCTCCTGCAGTGTTCCTGAATATATGGGCGGCACGGTGGCACAGTGGTTAGCACTGCTGCCTCACAGTGCCTGTAGACCCGGGTTCAATTCCCGACTCAGGCGACTGACTGTGTGGAGTTTGCACGTTCTCCCCGTGTCTGCATGGGTTTCCTCCGGGTGCTCCGGTTTCCTCCCACAGTCCAAAGATGTGCGGGTCAGGTGAATTGGCCAAGCTAAATTGCCCGTAGTGTTAGGTAAGGGGTAAATGTAGGGGTATGGGTGGGTTGCGCTTCGGCGGGTCAGTGTGGACTTGTTGGGCCGAAGGGCCTGTTTCCACACTGTAAATCTAATCTAATCATATCTGGTCAGGACCATGAGATTTATAGAGATACTACAAAGTCTGAAAAATATGCCTATTTATTTCAGGTAAAACACCCAAGAGTGAGAATGTGAGTTAGCAATGATTTGCATAATAAATTAAAGATTATATTAATCACAGTAAGTGACTTCAGAAGAATTCCAGACATTGTGGAATCCTGAGAATTCTCAGAAATTGACGATCCAGAAAAGGAAGGCCATGAAACTGATAAGGAAATCAAAAAGCGAACATGCATGCAAACGACCAGGAACACAAAGACTGCATAAATCTATGATTTACATTTCAAAGGAAAAAAAAAGCATAGTCAAATGTGGAAATCTGCAATCAGGAGAGATGAGTTTATTGTGGATAACTGGGAAATAGCCAAGTAAATAACCAGTTACTTTTCATCTGTTTTCATGGAGGAAGATCCAGAAAATCATCCAGAAATACGACATCATCATGTAGGACAGGTGGATCGAAAGACATAAAGTCAATTTATATCAGTACCAAGGCTTTACGTGAACATGCAGCTGGATTGAGCATTGGTAACCTTGACAAACCAGATCTCCTTCATACCAAAATCTTCAGAAATAAACCACGAATAGAAGTATTAATTGCAATGTCGATGACTGTAGTCTATTTTCCAGTGCATTCTGCACAGTCTGGAAGCTCTTGTAGGTAAATGGACATTAGTAAACGTGATCCAAGCACTATAGATGAACAATAGGGATACAAGCATCTACAAAGGGAAGAAGAGATAGTGTGGAGAACTGCAGACCAATTAACGTGACATCTGTGGGGAAACTGTTGGAATATATTATATAGGATGTGATTTTCGTTATTTAATAATTAACAGCAACATTGGAGAGAATCAGTATGCATTTCTGAAAGGCAAATCATACTTGACAGGCTTTGGAATTGTTTGAAGTTGATTCTTACAGCTTAGATAATGGGGAACCAGTACAATTTGCATATTTTAGATTGTCAGAAGGCTTTCTATAAGAACTCACACAATGAGTTCATAAATGCAATGAATGTAAAGGGTATTTGGAGGGATATATGCAAGTGGTAAGTTAAAGTTTGGATTGCCTTGCTTTGAGGGAGTCAGAATATAGATGTAAAGACATGTTGAAGCAGTTTAACAGCGTGTTGGTGAGTACTGTACCTGGAACATTGAGTACATTTTTGGTGACCGAATCTGAGAAAGAATATACTGACGACAGAGGAAGTTCAAAGGACATCCTCCAGATTAATCCCTCATTTGGCGAGATTGTGTGATGAGGAATCTCGGCCTGTGTTCTCTTGAGTTTCAAAGAATGAGAGATGGGTCACTGTGAAATTTATAACATTCACAAAACATGTGACAAGTTGGAAATTAACAGAATATTTCTCCGCCTGTCTAATCCACATTCAAGGCAAATAATGGCAGGATAAAGGAAAGACCATTTAAATCTGCAATAATGAGGAAAGTCTGCATTCTTAGGGGACTATCTAACACAAGGGCATGGAAACCTGCTGGCAGGGCAAGATTAGGGAGAATTCCCAGATATTTTACATGTGTGTCCAGCGGAGCAGAATAACCAGGGAACAGGTAGGACTCATTCGTGACTTGCCAAGTTGCATCCAAATGACGTTTAGTGGTAGGACACAGAAGCTGGTGGTAGATGGCTGCTTGTGTGACTGGAGACCAGTGTCCAATGGTATACCACAGGGATCAGTGCTGTGTCCCTTATTATTTGTGATTCGGAGGTGCTGGTGTTGGACCGGGTGGACAAAGTTAAAAATTGCATAACACCACATTACAGTCTAACAGGTTTATTCGGCGGCACTACCTTTCGAAGTGTTGCTTCTTCATCAAAGCGCACAATCACAAGAGGTAGCGTTTCGAAAGTCAGTGCCTCCGAATAGACCTGTTGGACTGTAAGCTGATGTTGTATGATTTTCAACTTTAATGTTTACGGTATTCATAAATGATGTAGCTGTGAATATGGGTGAGGGGTGGGGAGGGTGATAAGTAACTTTGTGTTTGATACACAGATTGGCCGGTTGGTTGGCAGTGAGGAGGAAGGCCTTAAGTTTCGGGAAGATACAGATGGAATGGTTAGCTGGGAAGATCAATGGCAGATGGAATGCAACCCTGATAAATATGAAGTGATGCACTTTGGAAGAATGAACCAGACAGGGGAGGGCTCAATGAATGGCAGCACACTAGGAAGGTTAGAGGGTGCTTCTCCACACATCCCTGAATGTGATTGCCAGGTTAATACACAACTTGGGAAAGCATAGGGGACTGTAAACATAACCTTGATTCACTGAGGCACAGATTATAAGAGCTATGCGGAACTTTGTGATGCCAAGATGGAATTCTGTGTGTAGTTCTGGGAATCACATTATAGGACGTATTTGCCTGCACTGGAGGAGGTGCAAAGGAGATTCACCAGGATGTTCCCTGGGATGGAGCAAGCAGCAAACCTTCCCATTGTAGGCAGTAATCTGTTGCGAGTATAGTTAGCATATGATCGTAAAGTTTGCAATACTCTCCATGCTGTGCAGATAGTGCAGTTTACTGAGCAACACACTAGCATGGTCTGCACAGCCCTCCATACGGGGCTGTCATCTTGTCCCAGTTTATGTTGCTTGTGGTGTTCTGTGAAGCAGATTCAGAATTTGTTGTAACAAACTATTTCCGTTGATCTGACAATGCCTTTATTCAATGTTCTCATTCTTGTAATTTTGCTTTCGAAGATCTCACTGCTCGAGTTAGTCCCACGGCCATGTCTTTTTCCCCATATTTTCACAACATCTTTTCAATTAATTAACTGTCTGTTTCTGTCTTTAATGTGAGACTCTCTGTCCCTCTGTATCTTTCCCTGGCCTCGGGTTTTGGCTCTGTAGTATATCGATTGCTGGCATTGTGTCGCTCAGAAACAGTGAAATGGTGTGTGTCAGGCTGTTGTTCACTTCCCAGTGTGTTCCATGTGATGGTCCATGGACAGGTGTGTTTCCGAAGTTATGAGACACATCCTTGTAACTTGGTCTGTGCCTGTGTTTGTCCCTCTCAGGTGATCTTGCTGTCAGTAACACGAGGAAGCCCCTTGAATAAAGGAACAGTCATTTAAATTATGTAGCAATGCTGTCACTTTTTTTAAAGAAAAGGTTATTTTTTCCTTTTTTTAGTAAGAGGTCTTAAAGGCCAAAGTAGTAACAATGGCCAGCTGGCACAGACCAGGCTTTATAGTTTTATTTTCCTTGCAGTTGTAACAGTTACCAGGTGCTTGGGTCCCAGAAGGGTTGGAAGTTTTAATAAATTATCCCTAGCTGCTATTCTCTCTGAAACCTCACTTGATACTGTTTCCTCCTGTACTGGAGAACTGTATGCAAGAAATAGTTTTCTTTTCCTTGCAGATGTAACAGTTACCAGGTGCTTGGGTACCAGAAGGGTTGGAAGTTTTCATAAATTATCCCTAGCTGCTATTCTCTCTGAAACCTCACTTGATGCTGTTTCCTCCTGGACTGGAGAACTGTATGCTCATAACTGTATGCTCATAGGGTGTGTTAAGGTGATGTTAGTATATTAGAACAGTTCATTTGTAGCAGGGTCTGTGTCCATCATTCAGTTAAGGTTTCCAATTGCTAAGTTATTCTAAATTCCTCTTCATTTTGTATGGATTTTCATTAAAGTGTTTAAATATAGTGTGTTTTGCATAATGGTGAGTGGTTTGATGAGCGGAAACACATCTGGGACATCCAATTCCCATCTATCTTGTTATGAAGGAAAAGTTGGCATCCAAGCTACCTTCTTAAAATAGTTTGAGACAGTCTGGTTGGTCTATAGCTTGTCTGGTTCTAAATCGGTAATTGGGTTTAGAATTACAATCCCTACAGCATGCAAACAGGTTATTTGACCCAACACATCTACACCCGACCCTCCGAGGAGTAACCTACCCAGGCCCATTCCTCTACCTATTATGACACATTTACTTCGACTAAGGCACCTAACCCACACATCCCTGAAAACTATGAACAACTAAGCATGGCCAATTCACCTGGCATGCACATCTTTGGGTTGTAGGGGGAAACCAGAGCATCCCGAATAAGCTCATGCAGACACTGGACAGTACGCACCAGGAGGCTATTGGATTCAAAGGTCGTGTATGGTAGCTGTCAGTGTCTTTTGTTCCAGATGTTGAATTCGGTTAGTTTAAACAGTGTTTTGTGTATTAAGATTCTTTCAGTCACTAAGAGTTTTCAGGGTGTGGAAGAAGTAAAGTTTTACAAAAGGTAATGAAGGCCAAGCTTTAGGAATTGACAGACAAGCTGGAGTTGGGGTTGTGTTTGGCTGTGAGAAAATGAGAGATAATTACAGCTATAGCTCAGCAATTACATTTGGAGGATCTGTCATCAGACTCTTTGGCTCGAGTGAACATGAGAAAGAACTGAAACAGTTTGAATTATGATGAAAAGTAGAAATAAAAGAAAAGGACATTAAGAAGAGAAAGAGAAAAAGAGAAGAAAAGCAGAGAGTTTCAACTTCAAAAGTTAGCAATTAGAGAGGAAAGTGGACATGGAAGGCGGTGATGAAGGTAGACTGAAGGCTGGATGAGGAGGTTAGTGAGGATGAGCAACCCTATAATAGCCAAAGGTCTGATGGGGATCTGTTTAGATACATTCAGGCATTATCTAAATTTGATGAGAAGGACGGGGAAGCCTTTTTAATTTCATTTGAGAAAGTGGCTAAACAAATGCAGTGCCCAGTGACCATGTGGAATTAGTTGATCCAAACAAAGCTGCTGGTATTTGCATCCTATCGGAGGAGGTATCTGAGGAGTATGAGGAGATGTAGAAAGCCATCGGAAGTGCATGTGAGCTCGTGCCAGAAGGCAACAGACAGCGTTTCAGGAATCTAAAATAGCGTCCCTGGTTAAATGCACATTGACTTTGAAAGAATCGAAAAAAATAATTTTGAAAGGTGGGTAAGGGTATTAAAAACTGAGCAAACCAATGACACTCTTAGAGAGATTCTTATTTTGGAGAAGCTCAACAATTCACTTCCTGCAGCCGTGAGAACTCGTGGGGAAGAGCAGAGAGTTACAATGCCAAGATTAGAAGCTGAAATGGCAGCTGATGATGATTTAGTTCAGAAATCAAAGTTTGGTTTCCATGAGGGATTGAGAAGAATGTGCAAGATCTTCTTAAAACATATCCCTGTGAGAGTAAGGTTTATTGGCATAGGCCAGGAGAAGCCGGGAAAGAGGTTACAGCATTGAGAGGCACAGAAGCATGTAGTTCTTTAATGCTGAAATATGAGGAGCTATGTCATTCAGAGGGACTATTGGAGAGATGAGAAGTGCTCCATTCTGTAACGTGTGGTTGAAGCGTCCAGTGGAAACATCAACAGGTTTATTCCACAATGGGGAAGGAGGCCTTGAGCTTGACGTTGGCGTTACAACATTTCAGCATTTAAATTGTGAATAACATACCTGAGACAATTTTTTTTTATCACTGATCGTGATCCCTTAAAGTTTTTGGAGAGGTTTGAGGAGAATAATACCAGTCTGTTTCGATTGAGCTTATTATTGCTGCCATTCAATGTGAAATTATACAGTTGACAGGGTGAGGAAACCTACATTTTGACGCATTGTGGAGACTTGGATGAAGAAAGACAAAGGCACTCTGTGGCAGGAGTAAAATGACTGGAATCGAATCTAGTTGTGAACATTTGTATGCTCAGAGTCAACGCAATATATATGCATTTCAGTCTGCTAATAGAGGAAGGTTAGGAGGTCTAAAATTAATCCATTTTGTATATTGATGGATCATTTTATTGATGGTGGAGTTGTGAGTATACTATCACTGTAAAAAGGTGACTTTCTCTTGGGTTATTTTTTTGAAGAGAGGTTTTAAAGACAGAGTGCGGAACTGCTGTCTGAAAGCAGGTTAAGTAACTAACTGAGAAAGCCTTTAGGTTTCATTAAAACGTTGGTAACAATGGAAGGGCAGTGGCCAACTCTCCCAGACCTGGTTTCCTCGTTTTGTTTTTAGCTGCAGCATTAAGAAGCTGCTGGGGATCCCAGAAGAGTTGGAAGTTTCAATACATGATCCCCAGCTGCTTTTCTCTCTGAGATCTCTGTTGATGTTGTTTCCTCCTGGATTGGAAAACTGCTGTAAGTATCTGAATACATTTGAATATATCTTTGTGCCAAGCGGTGTAAACCAAGATGGTACGGTATCTATTGTTTGTGTAAGTGTTCCAACATATAAGCCATCCCAAATTTTTCTTTTCTTTGAGTGTATTTTAACTAAAGTATTTGAATAGGTTATATTTTGCTGAATGTCGAGTGGTTTGACCAGTCACAATATATCTAGAAAGCACGCTTCACATCTATATTCAAAATAAGGAAAGGTTTGGGTCTAAGCGGCCTTCTTAAAATATTTTGTGGGGATCTGGTCTGGTCCACAACACTTGTAGCCAAGGGTTTTCTGACTGACTCCTGTTATTAAACATTTAGTGGAGTGGCTGGGGATTGTTTGCTGGAAGTTGTGCTGTAAGCTGCCTCAGACATTCAGGGAGACCTGAGGATTTGGTGACTCAACTCTGGATGGAGCATGGGGACTGTATTTACAGCATCTGAGCCTGCAACATAAACAATACATGAAGCAGAGGCTGCAGAGAGGGGAAGCTCTGAAACTGCGGAATGAGTGTGTGTGGGGAAAAGGATCTGCTGTAACCTTCCCAAGTATTCCAGGAACAACTTCCCAAGCTACACTTAACCCAGGAGCAGATAGTGAGGGGACCCTGACTGAACAAGGAGCTGGGCACAAAGCGGTGTCATCTCCTTCAACACGTCCTGCCGCATCACACCAGGGGGAGGACGGTGCTGCCAGGGGCTGTTAGGGTCACAGTTTCATTCACCTTCTATGATCCACAACTTTCCAGGCAGAACTAGGTGACATATCCGTCATTTCCCAATATCTCTACATCAATGTCACCATTCGGTGATGGAGGATGTATATGGTGGATGAGGTAAATACATTGTTTCTCCCACAGCAGGGAGCTTCCGGGTGTATCCAGTGGTATAGTGGGATTCCCGATGGCGTACATGGCATCTGCAGAGTACCCATGTCAATGGGGAGAGTTAGAGGAACTGAAGGAGCTCTCTCCCTATTAATGTTACAGTGTACCCATGCACAGTACATCATGTTGGTGAATACTCACTGTCCTGGCAGCAGTCATGGCCTCTTCATTCAGAGGCAGTCAGCCATTCCCATCGTCATCGGGTCTCCACGTAGAAAGAAATGAATATATCTTGGATAAAGGTCGTCCCCTTGATGCACGTTTCAAAACACCATCCCCACCACCTATCAACCATATTAAAGGATTCCATGTGTACGGAGAGCAAGAGGGACACTTGAAGCGTCAAGGAGCAGATGATCAGGGATGGAGCAAACCCTCCCATGTCTGAACGGGTCTGAGTGAACCCCCCAGTACACAGTATCATTAAGTCCTGTAATCACTCTCCATTTCAGTAACATATTGCTTTCCATTATTCCTGTAAATGAAATGACAGGTTATATCATGTTAAATTCCACCTGCCAAACTATTATCTATTGCCTTTACCTCTCTGAATCTATTTGCAGACTCCCCACCTTCTCTTGGTAATTTAATCTCTTGCTTACCACAGCGACATCACTAAACTCAGCATCTGTATATCTGTTCCATCCTCCTGATCATTAATATAGACTGTAAATAGTTGAGAACCAAGTACTGGTTACTCTGTGACCCTACTGGTTACGTTCTGTCTAATTGATTGAGACTGATTTATCCTGAGTCCCTGCTTCCTGTATGATACCCAGTATTCCCCCATTCCTGTCCAACACAGTCGAAGGGTTGAAAAAGAACAAGGAGCATCTGTGAGGAATCCAACCTCTCGATGAGGCTGATGTCAACGCGGCCTCTGTTCCACTTGCCTGCCATCTCTCCATCCTAAAACTCTAGTCTCTTGTTGTAGATTGCGCCACATGAAAACAAAATCCACTCCATTTCTACACATTCAATTACTTTTAGCATTTTACAGACCTCAGTGAGATCTCCTTTCATTCTTATAAACTGGAGAGTATAGGCCTAAACTGCTCAATTTCTCTTCATTAGACAAACACTTCAAATATGGAATCAATCTAATGAAGCTTTTCTGAATTGCCTCCAATGGAAATACCACATTCTTCAGGACACCCAAACTGCACTCCAATTGCAGCCTCACTAATGCCTTGCATAGCTACACCAACACTCCCTCCCTTTCTACTCTATCCTTTTATAAATAAACACTGAAATTATACTTACATTTCTCATTAGTTGCAGTATCTGCAGGCAGGTTTTCTGTGATATGCAAGCAGACACCCAGATCCCTCTGCACCTAAGCACTTTGAACTTTCTCTCCATTTAGATAATAATTTGTCTTTCTATTATACTGGCCAACTTGAATAGCCCCATATTTATTCACTTTAATTTTCCTTGCCTAATGTTGGCAAATTCACCAAACATATCCATATAGTTTTAAATCTCTTGCATCATCATTCCGAAGTAATTTCCCACCAATGTTAGTGTCATCTGAAAATGTGACATTGTATTTTCTATCCCTCCAACCGAGTGCAGTAATACCATCGATTGCAAAAGGTTGAGGCATGAGTCCTGAAATCAATGGCACCCCACAAACTGCATTTGCCAAAAGAAAATGACACATTTATTCCATCTGACTCCATTTTGTTTGTTAACCATTCCTCCATCCAAGCTAATAGATTACTCCTAAACCCATGTTGTCTGATCTTACCACTTACTCTTTGGAGAAATGACATATCTGATGCATTCAGGAAGACCAGATATGCTCCATCTCCAGGATTCCCACGACCCACCTTGTTTGTGACATCTTCACATAACTCAAGCAAACAATTCAAACACAGTTTAGCCTTCGTTTAGCCATGTTGACTCTGATGGATTGTGGTTTAACTTTGCAAATGTCCTGAACAATGGACTCTAAGAATTTGCCTTAAATTATAATAGTTTATTGTCACACTTTAGTACCTAATGTATACCATTATTATAAGTTCTTCATTTTCGAAAACCTTTACATTTGCTTTGAATTCCTGTTTAATGGGAACAAGACTTTAAGAGATGTGCTCCAATAGCTGTGTCAGAGCCATGTGTCACTGAATGGACTCATCATCAAAATCGATGAGCTGATGTCTTTCTGGTGTTCCCACGTTGTCGTCTCCAAGGCCAGAATGACCTCCTCCCGTTGATGCTTTAGAGGATTGGGAGATTATGGAATCTTCCCGTTGCTGGGTAACATTTTGATGGGTTGATGGGTCTTCTCTATAATAGGTGGAAAGACTGAACGGTCTCCTCATGTATCCCGGAGATGGGACCAAGGGAGTGATTGTTCTTCTCTTGTTCACATACAAAAGACACGTGTCTAAATTACCTCTTCATTTCTCATGAAAGAAGTTTCAGATAATTTTTATCATTATCCAATTCCCTTGCAATAGGCTCGGTGGGTCTGAATGGCCTCCTGTTATCCTAGTGTAACAATCTCCAGTCACTTTGTGACCTCTTCCAGTTCCTGTGTTACAGACTTGAGGAGACTGAATGGACTGATCCTGTTGCTGTTTAACAGGATACTGGTGCAGCATGGCCTACTGTTATAGGCTCGAGGGGCTGATTGGCCTCCTTCTGTAAATGTATGTCAGGCTCCAGGGACTGAATGGTCTCATCCTGTTTTGGTGTAACAGGGTCGAAGTCCTGAATATCCTCCTGTTGTTCCTGTGTAACAGGCTGGAGAACGGAATGGATTCCTCTACTATCTGTGTAATTCACTTCAATTGTTAACTCCTTCTGTCATCTATGTTCAAATAAGATCTTCTTTATTTTTTGTAAACTCCAATGACTACTGGGTCAACCTGATCATCTTTTCGTTATAATCTAGCACCTTCATTGCAGGAATCAGTTGAGGGAACCATCTCTGAACTGCTTCCAATATAACAACATCCTTTCTTCATAGAAGAGGCTAAATCTGTACACACTACTCCAGATGTGATCTCTCTGTACAGCAGCAGCAACACTTTACCAGCCTGCTGTAATGTTCCCACCCAGGTTAGAGCAGTCTCAGCTCTCTGGGAGAATACAGAGCATTGTTGGAAGATCATTGTCCTTCTCTACTCCATCATCATAACGGGAGATCTGGAGAAATGAAAGTTTGCGAAGATCAGAAATAATGTGGCGAGATGATTCCTACCATTAATCTCCCCAGAGCCCACATCGCTCAGATTCCACAGAATCTAGTAAGGTGGAGCGGAAAAACAGCAAGGAGGAGCAAACATTGATGGGAGTTATATATGTTAATGATATAGAAGATGGTATCAGCAATAACATTAGCAAATTTGCTGATGATACAAAGCTGGGTGGCAGGGTGAAATGTGATGAGGATGTTAGGAGATTACAGGGTGACCTGGACAAGTTAGGTGAGTAGGCAGATGCATGGCAGATGCAATTTAATGTGGATAAATGTATAGTTATCCACTTTGGTGGCAAGAACAGGAAGGCAGATGACTACCTCAATGGATTAATTTAGGTAAAGGGGCAGTACAGAGATATCTGGGTGTTCTTGTACACCAGTCAATGAAGGCAAGCATGCAGGTACAACAGGTAGTGAAGAAGGCTAATAGCATGCTGGCCTTCATAACAAGAGGAATTGAGTATAGAAGCAAAGAGGTGCTTCTGCAGCTGTACAGGGCCCTGGTGAGACCACACCTGGAATACTGTGTGCAGTTCTGGTCGCCAAATTTGAGGAAGGACATTCTGGCTATTGAGGGAGTGCAGCGTTGGTTCACGAGGTCAATTCCTGGAATGGCGGGATTACCTTACACTGAAAGCCTGAATCGACTGGGCTTGTATACCCTTGAGTTTAGAAGACTGAGAGGGGATATGATTGAGACGTATAAGATTATGAAAGGATTGGACACTCTGGCAGCAGGAAACATGTTTCCGCTGATGGGTGAGTGCTGAACCAGAGGACACAGCTTAAAAATACGGGGTAGACCATTTAGGACAGCGATGAGGAGAAACGTCTTCACCCAGAGAGTGGTGTCTGTGTGGAATGTTCTGCCCCAGAGGACAGTGGAGGCCCAGTCTCTGGATTCATTTAAGAAAGAGTTGGATAGAGCTCTCAAAGATAGTGGAATCAAGGGTTATGGAGATAAGGCAGGGAGCGGATACTGATTAAGGATGATCAGCCATGATCATATTGAATGGTGGTGCAGTCTCGAAGGGCTGAATGGCCTACTCCTGCACCTATTGTCTATTGTCTATTGTCTATTATCAAAGTGAAAGCTGCAATACAAATGCTGGACATGTTATAAAACAGGAAATGAGATATGCACATTTGTGGGTACTGCAGTAATGATATATGTTTAAATTATGTCTAAACTGTGTTAACCCAATTGAATGCTAATGCTGGGAAAAATGGATTTCATGACCACGTGTGAGATGGTTTACATGAACATTATGTTGATCACTGAGCTCGAGATCAGGTTATTTAGGAATTGGTGTTGAGTGATCAGAAGAGCTAATTGAAAATTTTGCCGGAAAGGACATTTTGGGAACAGTGACCACAATGTATTGGTTTTCTTTTATGCTGTTTGAGTACACGACAGTTTTTGTTGTATTTGAAGTAACCGTTACAAATCTGAGTCATGCAAGCCATCAAGGTGTGAGGAGAAAATGGGGACTACAGATGCTGGAGATCAGAGGCGAAGAGTGTGGTGATGGAAAAGCACAGCCAGGCAGCATACTAAGAGCAGATAAATCGATGTTTCGGGCATAAGCCCTTCATCAGGAATGAAGCTTATGGGCCAAGGGGGCTGAGACATAAATGGGAAGGGGGTGTGACAGGGGGGAGGTAGCTGGGATTGCGATAGGTAGATGAAGGTGGGATTGAAAGTGAAAGATGATAAAGGGAGACAAAACGCCTCATCTACTGCATCCATTAAACCCAATGTGGTCTTCTCTACATTGGCGAGGCAGTAGGTCAACTTGTGGATCATTTCAGAGAACATCTCTGGGACAGCCACATTGAACAACTCCATCGCCTTGTGGCTGTGCACTTTAACTCCCCTTCCCACTCTGCCAAGGACATGAGGGTCCTGGGCCTGCTCCATCGCCAAATCCGAGCCACCAGAAGCCTGGAGGAAGAAAGCCTCCTCTTCTGCCTTGGGACCATCCAACTACAGGGGATCATAGTGGATTTCCCCATTTCCCCTAATCCCACTCCAACCTTCCAAGTCAGCGCCGCCCTTTTGAATGTTTTGATGTATCCACCTTCCTTCCTATCAATCTGGTCCACCCTCCTCTCCAACTATCACTTTCAACCCCACCTTCATCTACCTATTAGATGAAAGGAGGCAGCTTAGAAAAATGCCAAGTGTTGCAGTAAGCCAGTGGATTCAGAGAAATGTAGGACCCAGCAAAGGATGACCAAGAAACTGAGAAGAAAATCAAAAAGAGAAAAAGCGTGCAAATGAAAGAAAACATAAAAACTGCTAAAAAGCATCTATCAATGTATGAAAAAAATTAAAAATAAGAGCAAATGTGGTGCAGTTGGTGTGTGTTCAGGATAAGTTATTGCAGAGCACAGAGAAATTGCAGGGAAAGGAAACAGTTTCTTTGGTGTCTACCTTCATGGAAGAATGTCCAGAAATTCTTTCAGAAATACCAAGTGACCATGGGACTTGTGTAAGTAAAATCTGAGATCATTCTTATCAGTGTTGGGGTCATCTTTGAAAAGAAAGCTGGATTGAGTATTTATAAATCTGACAGATTAGATGTACTTCATACATGTATTTCAGAGGAAGCAGCAATACACATGTTGATTGCATTGCGGACTGAATATTTTAATTAGAATCTGACCATAGGGGATGTGCCAGAGAACTGGAGAACTGCTAATACGATTCCACTTCACAGTAAGGATGGGAGAGGTAGACCAGGGAACTATAGACGAGCGAGTATTAGATCACTATTAAGGAAACTACTGGAGAAAAAAGGGAAGGAAAAAATCGAACTCCAATCAGAGTCGCAAGGTTTGATCAGGGATAATCATCATGACTTTATCAGAAGGAAGTGACATCTAATGGGTTTGTTTGAATTAGTTTGAGGAGGTCGATTGGTTAGTTTTGTAGGAAGGTCTTTGACAAATTTCCACCTGGGACACCGAGAAATAAAGTAAAATCTCACAATATGAAGCAAAACTTGACAAGTTACAACGAAGACTGTCTTAGTGGCAGGAGAGAGAGGGTGGTGGGAGAAGGCTGTTTGTGTGACTGGAGACCAGTGTCCCCTGGTGTACCAAGTAAGTGTATGTTTGACATAACGAATGGTTGAGTGGTTAGCAGTGAGGAGGAAGACCTTAAGTTACAGGAAGATGCAAATGGAATTGTGAGATGGGCAGATCAATGGCAGATTGAATGTAACCCTGATAAATATGAGGTGATACACTTTGGGAGAAGGAAGCAGGCAGGGGAGGACTCAATGAATGGCAGCACACTGGGAACCTCAGAGTGTGCTTCTCCACACATCCCAGAATGTGGCTGGACAGGTTAATGGCGTAGTTAAGAATTGGTGCTGCAAATGTGTTCCCATTCCCTTTTCCGACACTGATGCTGAGGCCGGAAGTTTTGTCCGGTTTCATCCTTTCAGTCCTCGGAGTAGTTTGATACAAGTGAGTGCCTTGATTGGCCGTTTCAGAGACCATTGAAATGTTTATCACATGTCAGGGTCTTTGGAGTCTGTTTTAGCCCAGCCCAGGAAATCACGGGAGATTCACTTCCTAAAAGTACATTGGAGAAGGAAATTCTGTTTACAATCGATACTGGCTTCAAGGTCACTGTTACTGACCCCAGGTTTTAGATCTCGATATTTTAGTAATTGTTTTTAACTTCCAACCGCTGCCAGAGCATTATCCTGGTCTGGATTAGTAATCCAGTGACATTTCCACAACAGCACCATCTCCACATGGGGACCTGTCGAAAACCACACTGAGCAAGATATTTCTATGCTGCTTGACAGCTCTGTCAAAAAGAACTCTCAACAATTTGACGGTCGTGATGGGAATGAGGGAGTGATAATTGGTCAGATTGTAATTATTCCCCTGTTAGGGAACTGGACACAGCTGAGTAATTTTCCACATTGCCAGGGCGATGTCAGAGTTGGAGCTGGAATGAAACAGCTTCCCCATGGACACGGCTTGTTGTGTAGCACAAGGCTTCAGTCCTATTGCAGGAATGTGGTCAGGACCCATTGCCTTTTTCGTATCTACTGTGTTCACCTGTTTCTTCATGTCACATGCCGCAAATCAAAATATTTGAAGACTGGCGTCTGTGATTTTGTGGGCATCATGATGAGGGTGAGCTGTATCGTCGACTCAACACTTCTGGCAGATGATGGTGCAGATAAAACATCCTTCTCTTTTACACTGATGTGCAGGTCTGTTCCATTATTTAGGATGGGGATGTTTGTGGAGCCCTCTCCTCCATTCATTTGTTTAATCATCCATCACCATTTATAACTGAATGTGGCAGGACTGCAGGGCTTCATTCTGATCTGTTGGTCAAGTCCGGTAGCTTTAATGGGTTTGCATCAGTTTAAGGTTCATGTGATTCTGACTCTGACAAGCTCACCCACACTCGTCACTGAGCCATTGATGGTGTTTATTGTAATGACAGACTGAGGTGTTATCCTGGCAAAAAGTTACAGGTTGTGACTGAATGCAGGTCTGCTTCTCCTGCTGCTGTGGTCTACAGCACTACATGAATACACAGTTTCCAGCTGCAATATCTGCAATTCAATTCTGCTGTCTGTTCCCCAATTCTCACTGAGACCCATTCACCCATCAGTCCTGTACTCAGTGACCTCACCTGGTTTCTGATGTGGAAATACTTCAATTTCAAACTCTCATTCTGCTGAGGATCTCTCTCCCCGGGTCTTGCCTCCAATCTGACACATTCTGCAAAAGCATTTAACTGCTCCTAATTCAAATGTTTAATTCACCTGAATCTTTTTCCTTGAGAAATGCCATCTTCTGTGTTTAAAGTGAATGTGTTTCCTCTGTTTCTCTCCCTGACAATGATTAAGAGCTGTGTAGTGTCAGTGATACCATCCTTATGTAGTTTCAGAGCCAGTTAATTCTCTGGATTCCCAATCATCTTCACCACATTGTATGTTTCCTCTTTTGGTTTGATGCCTTGTCACTCTTGGCTGCCTTGTCCTCCCATGAGTATGTTTCATCAGCTTGGGGTTGCATTTCTGGTATTATCTTCCGAATTATCCCCAGAAACTCCTGCTATTGCTTCTCCATGGTCTTTCCTGCTCAGCTCCCCTTCCAATTAACTCTGGCCAGCTCCTCCCACATGTCTTTGTAGTTACATTGCTTCATTATAACCACATTACATCTTGAAGAAAGCATTACGTATAAAATGAAAGAATGAGTTTTGAGAGATGGGCCACGAAGATTGGTGGATTTCTTAACTAGATACAAAGGGAGAACGAGAGAGAGGATATAGATATGCAGATGTGGAAAATGAGAAAACTATATTATCGAAAGAAGTAGATGTACTTCCCTCAATCTTTTGGCAATTCCTGTGTGCTGTGGTCCTTTGTACAGTGCACGTACAGCAGAGCAATATGTTCAAACGCTGGGTCAGATGCCATAACTTTCCTCTCCAATAATATGACAGACACTAGTTTTGGAAAGAACCCAACAGACCAATATATTTAATTCCTGGTAGAAATGGGATTAACTGAAGTAAGTTGGAAACCAGAAACAAGAATTTCTAACACACATTCTGATAAAAATGAGAGACTAGAGTTGGGAATCCCAGAAAAGGGGGAACGTTGAGAGAAAGGGAAGGTATCGCTTCAGATGAGGATCAAATAATGTTTTAATGCTTAAAAAATTTTATTCATCATGTGCATCATTTTTTGTTAACTGTGTCTCAGTTGTTCATTCAGAATGCGTTATACACATATGAAGAGTGTTACTTATCTGAACACACACTGATTAAACAGTGTATATAAAATCTTTTTTTCCATTTCCGACTGTCCTGTTGTCGTGCTAACAGGATATATGAACACCAACTGGCTACCAAAAGACACGACCCACTATCATTAGTTTCCATTCATACAGAAAAGGAAGGACACCACGTTGACTGTGACAACACGCACTTCCGAGGACAAAGCCACGCACGAAAGTTCTTAGAAACATGACATTCTAGCGAGACGTACATCAACAAACGCATCAATTTAGATCCTATCTACCTTGCCTTGAACAAAAAACTGGAAATGACATCATGCACCTTAAGAAACCAAGACCTAGAAATAGAAAGACGAGACTTACCACCAATGCGTCACCAGAGACTCTCACTAATGATATCACCTAGTCATGGTGACGAAACATCTGAAACAAACCATCAAGCTCAGCGAGTTAAAATACATACTTATTAATTGTTCTTTTGCACTTAATAGTGGAATTTGCGACTACTTTGCCACTCGTGTTTTAACAGATTATGAGGTGAGGTGAGCTTTTCTGGGTGTGTGGTTTTAATTAACGAGGAGTTCAACAGCGACATCATAACAGTTTGAGTGCTTGTCGTATGGGATTTAGACAGATTTGAACAGCTTTGGCGTACAAAAGGTCCCAGCAGATTCCATCACTTGGCAGTTAGTGACGTAGATCTTCAAATAAAACAGGTGAGAAACTTCATTTAATTTTGTTTCCTTGTGGTTGGTTAAATTAAAAGAAATGGCTTTTAATATTACTAAAGAGGTTCTGAGGTTTAAAGGTGGTTCCCAAATTTGCCAAGAAAGTGTAGAAAGACAAAGGAAGGGCATACTTTTAGAATTAACATGTAGATTAGAATTAGGTTTCACCAGGTACTAAAGGAAAGCTGTCATCATAATGGAGTTGGTCAAGCTCTTTGGTCTATTAGAGAAGCAGGAAACTGCAGTCGAGTTCGAGAAACTTAAATTGCAAATATGACAACTGGAGTTAGAAGATAAAGAAAGAAACAGAAAGAGAGAGAAGATAGAGAAAGAGAAACAGAGGAAAAAGGAAGAGAAGGAGAATTTAAAATTCAGAAGTTTGGAATTAGATAAGAAAGTTAAATTAGCAGGATAAAGATGAAGGGATAATGTAGGAATGTATACAACTATGTTAATACATTGCCATATTTCGGTGCGAAAAAATGCGAAAACTACTTCTATTTCATTTGCAAAACTGGCTCGGCAGATGGCATGTCCCGTGAACCTGTAGCTAATGCTAGTTCAGACTAAGCTGGTGGGTACAGCTTGAAAGGTATGTGCCGTGCTGTCTCATGAGGGAGCAAGAGATTATGCAGATGTCTAACAGGTTATTTTGAGTGCTTATGAATTCATACAAGAAGAATATAGACAGCAGTTCAGAAATGTAGAGACAGAACCAGGTCAGACTTATATTGAGTTTGAAAGAATTAAACACAGTCATTTTGATAGAAGGATGCAGACCTTAAAAATGGATAAGAGCTGTGAGGCTCGAAGGGAGGAGTTTAAAGACTCACTTCCAGAGATGGTAAGAATTCATGTGAATGAACAGAAAGTTCAAGAAGTGAGAAGCGTAGCAGAAAGGGCAGATGAGATGCTTTGGTGCATGAGATGAAATTTAGCTTCTGGGAGGATTTCATCTTGTGGGTGATAAAAATTGGGAGAAGGGGAGATCCTGCACTGCAAAACATAGAGAAAGGCACACTGGCAATAGTTTACCACAGATGAAAAAACAGGTCCAAGGGGTTGAAAGGAAGTGAAAGGCCTCAGTTGTTCTTACAATCATGTAGTGGAACACATAAAAATTACAGTGCCGATGGTTTAAGAAGGGCACTGTGAAAAGGTGTTTTCACTGCAGTAAGCTGGGACACACAGTGCTGGGCATTGAAGGAAGACACTTTGGTAAAAGATGTGGTAAAAGAGTTTAAGCCAATGGTATGAGTGAACCTGGTAAAGGAGACCCGAAGTGGAGCCGAGGAGCTGCAGGAGAGTGCACTGCCCAGGCAGGGGCTGGGTATGGAGTCAGTGCCTGGTCTGTATAAAGAATTTGCCTCCGTAGATAAACCTTACTAAGGAAAAACGGGGTGTGGGGGGAGGACAAGTAGTTATAATTTTCCAAGATACGGGAGCTGCTCAGTCTCTAATAGTTGAGAACTGAGGGGCCGGAAAGGCACAACAGATCAGGCAGCATTCGAAGAGCAGGACAATCGACACATCAGGAATGAACCCATCATCAGGAATGTGGCGGGGGGAACAGGGGGCTGAAAGAGAATTTGGAGGGTAGGAGATTGACTGGTGTGAGGGTCATTGGGAGGGTGATAGGAAGATATAAATGGGAATTATTGTGATATGTCGGAGGGGAGGGTGGAGTGGGTAGGTGGAAAGGAAGATGGACAGTTAGCACAGTTCAAGAGGGCAGTGCTAAGTTGAACGGTTGAATCTGGGTTGAGGCTGGGGGAGGGGAGATTTGGAAATTGGTGAAGTCAACGTTGATTCTGTATAGTTTGAGGGTTCCAGCTGTCCTACCACCTATCCATTTCACCCTCCTCTCTGCCCTTTCACCATCAGTCATCACCTGCATCTACTGATCGCCTTTCAAGCTCCCTTCCACCCAGCTCCACCCCTACCCTCCTATGTAATTCTCAGCCGCTTTCCCTCTCCCTTACCCCCCACTTTCCTGATGAAGGACGTATGCCTGAAATGTCAACTCCCCTGCCTCTCGGATGCTGCCGGCCTGCTGTGCTTTTCCAGCCCCACACTTTTCAACTCTGATCTCCAGCATCTGCAGTCCTCACTTTCCCTCCCCCTCTAATAGTAAGAGATGAAAGTATTTTCACTCTTTCTGGCATGTTACTCAACAGCGTGATAACTTGTGGAATGGGACAGAAATTAAGCATTCCCTGTGTAACATCAGGTTGGAATGCCAAATCAAGGTTGGGGAAGTAACAGCGAGAGTGAGTGATAGAGTGTCAGTTCCAGGAATACAGTTTGTTCTTGGGAATGATTTAGCAGGATCCAAGGTGGGAGAGGCAGCCCTTGTGGTGGAGAAGCCAAAGTAAGACCAGGGAACTGGGGAATTAAAAGAAAAATACCCAGGGATTTTTCCAGACTGTGTAGTAACAAGATCCCACTGTCATAAGTTCCAACAGGAAGGAAAACCGAAAGATAAAAGCCAAAGGAGTTGATGCACGGAAGACTCAGGCTGAAGCATCTCTAGTGGCTGGAATGCACAAGGACGTGGTTATGTTTTGTTGTACATGTCATACATGCCAAATGATAGGTAAGTCACAGGCAGGATAAACTAGCACCTTTGTTGCCAAACCCTGTATTCGAATACACCTTTCATGTGGGTTATGATTAATTGTGGAGCTCCCCTTTCTGAAGTAAAAGTGGAAACCAACATCCGCTGATCATAATGGACGTGTCTACCCGATTTCCAGGGATAATTCCATTTTGGGGTGTGAAGGCAAAAAGGGAGGCAGAGGAGTTGGGAGCTGTCTTTACTCACTGTGGGCTACGCTGTGTGATTCAATCAGACCAAGGGTCTCATTTTACCGCTCAGCTGTTTGATGGATAGTTTTGGCATACAGCAGTTTGAATCAAGTGCGTCCAATCCCGAATCCCAGGGAGCCTTGGAAAGTTGGCATCAGATGCTGAAGACAATATTAACAGCGTACTGTTAGAATTACCCGAATTATTGGAATAAAGGCGTCTCATTATATTGCTTGCCATAGAGATGCCCAAATATATCTACTCATTTTCCTTCCTTTGAGTTAATATTCGTACATGAAGTGAGAGGCCCTTTGAAATGAATGAAATATAAATTGACAGGACCAAAGTCGGAGATCTCACACTTGGATTATTTATCTGAGGTGAGGGAGAGATTGGATGAAGTAGGTGAGTCAGCTAAACAGCACCTGAAAAGGGCACAGTGTAGAGTGAAGCAAGTGGCAGATAAAAACACTGAAACTTTAACGATTTCCCGTGGGGATGACGTATTAGTATTGCCACCAGTGGTAGGAAATCCCTTCAAAGCCAGGTTTAGTGGCCCCTTTCAAATTAAAAAAGTGTTGAGTCAGTTAAACTATCTGGTAATGATACCGAATATGACAAAAATGTTAGTGAATGTCATGTGAATGAATAATGCTCCAGCCACATTTAAGACTCAGGAACAGAGTTGTGGCCAGATGAACAAATTGTGCAGGTTATCTGTATGATGTAGTGATCTTCAGCAAGTGATTGAAAGCCCACATGTGACATTTGGCAGAGCATGTTGAAGGATTACAAGAAGTAAACCTGGTAATAAACTTAAAGAAAACAGAATTCGCGAAGGCAGAGGTGATGTTCTTGGGACATTACATTGGACATGGAAGGTTGATCCAATGCAACACAAAGATAAAGGGCTTTGAGGAATTTCCACGACCATCCTCGAAGAAAGAGGTGTTCGATTTTTGCAACTGAGTGGATTCTATCGGAAGTTTGTTGCAAACTTCAGCAGCGTATTGGCACCACTGATGGATTTATGAAAGAAGGTCACAGAATGTGGTGGACAGAACAATGCCAGGAGGCATTTGAGAATGTTAAAGCAGGTTTAATCACCCCGCACCAGATTTAGCTACACCAAATATTTTGAACCCCTTTGAAAATTGTGTATGATGCTCGGGATATAGGGGTCGGAGATGTGTTAACACAGAAAGTTGATGATGGAATTGAGTGGCCAATTGGCTACTTGTCCAAAAAACTCAATATCCACCAGAAAAAAAATACAAAATTTCAATTATAGGAAAAGAATGATTGAATTTCGTACTGGCCTGACAACATTTGAATGGTTACATGACAAATTGTCGCAGATGGTTGTAGACAACAACGACAATCCTTTTGTATATTTGAAATATTTAAAGACCAGAATATGAGAATATTTCATTGAAGTCTCATGTTACCAAACTTTGAACTTAAAATACACATGCTGTGGATCCTAAAAATGTGATAGCAGATGTGTTATCGTGGATTTAAAGGAAAAAGTGCAGATAAGATTTGACTTATTCCAGTGCTATATACGTGGGTGGAATTAATATGAATGGTATAACTGAGATTAATACTCCGTATTTCAGAATAATGCGGTTAAGAATCAGAGGAAAAAGCTTCATTTTCTTTTTCTAAACATGTGAAGTGTTTTGAAGCCGAAAGCATGTCTGGTCACTTTAAGAGAGAACGGGGTTTTGCTGAATAGAAAGTATAGCCATAGATGCCAGCTTAAGGTCAGACTGTTCCAAATGTAACAAGTAGCTGGGAAATGGATACCTGAGTTTTGGTTGCTACTTTGACAACAATTCAAATACAACCAAAGAGTTTAAATAAGATTCAGGATACCCGAAGCCAGCAGAATGTGAATATTATTGTTTGGACACCTTGAAAGCAATCAAATTATGAGAATTATTGTATCATGGAGAATATGTAAACCCAGCATTTGAACACTAGAGGGAGAGCCACTGCAATCCATCAGCAGAGTAAATGCTGTAGAGAAGGAATGCTAACTGGCCAACTCAAATATTCTCTATCAAAGGTACATGTTCATGTAAAACCTACTTGCAGTAAAAAAAAATGACCCAGGGAGATCAGCAGCTGGAAGAGTGAAGACAGCGGGGAAGATAGAGACTGTGGTCTTCAGATTGTAATGTTTAATATGTGGGTTGTTGGAATAACATACTTTTACAGAGTTGGAGTCAGATAGTAAGTAGTTAAGAAACAGAGGGGCTTGTATTTCTGAATAGTTGTTGTTTAGTATTCGCTATTAAAGTTAAGAAACTGACTTGCTCTTTAAAAATAAATAGTGGAATGTAGGAGATCTGTGTCGCTCATATTGTAACAGATTACGAGGTGAGGTGAGCTGTTCTGGGAGTTTGGTTTTAATTAACAGAGGGGTTTGACTCTACCTTGTAAATGTCCATCCACACTAACCCCATTTCCCTGCAGTTGGCCCATATCCTTCTAGTCCTTTCCTATCCACATATTTATCCAAATGCTTTTGAAATGTTGTTAATGTACCCCCCTCAATTACATCTGCTGGCAGCTCATCCACGTACCAGCCTGTGTGGAAAGAAGTGGCCCCTCAGTTTCTCTTTTTTTCCTTCCCCTCTAACCTTAAACTCATCCCCTCTATTCTCGATTCTCTAAACCTTGGAAAAAGGCTGAGAGCATTCACCCTATCCGTATCCCTCATGATCTTATACAGCCCTATAAGGTCCTCCCTCAGTCTCCTACACTCTAAACAAAATGTCCTAGTTTGTTCAACCTCTCTCTATAACTCAGACCACTGGGTCCTGACAACATCCTTGTAAACTTCTTATGCACTCTTTCTCATTTGATAATATCCTCCCGATAACAAGGTGACAAAACTGATCACAATACTCCAAGTGCGGCCTTACCAAAGTCCTGTGTAATTGCAACATAAATTCCCAACTTCTATACTCAATGTCCTGCCTGATGAAGGCCAGTGTGCCAAAAGACTTCCTCGCTGCCCAGTCTACCTGTGACTCCACTCGCAGAGAACCGTGCACCTGAACCCAATGGTCATTCTTCCCACGACACACCTCCCATTCAACATGAAACTCCTACCTTGATTTAAGTTTTCAAAAGGCAAGACCTCACACATTTACACTACATTCCATTTTACATTTCTTGGCCCACTTCCCCACCTGATTAAAATCTTGCTGCAATTTCTGATAACTTCCTCACGGATCACGATACTACTTATTTTAGTGCCATCTGCAAACTTGCTAATCATACCTTGTACATTCTCAACCAAATCATAGATAACAAACAGCAATGGACCCAGCCTCCAGTCTGACAAACATCCTTCCACTAAACCATCTGCTTCCTACCATCAAGCCAACTGTGCATCCAGTTGGCCTGTTCCCCCAGCATTCCATGCGATATAACCTTCCAGAGCAGCCTGCCATGTGGTACCTTATCAAAGGCCTTACTGATATCCATAGAGACTATGGTTACCGCTCGGCCCTCATCAACCTTCCTGGTCACTTCATCAAAGGACTCTAACAAATTTCGAAGCATGATCTCCCACTACAAGTCTATGCTGACCGCTCCGAATCAAACCCTGTGTAAGTAATGGGTGCAGTCAATGGTGTGCTGTCCTTCATTGTAAGATGATTCGAGTACATAAGTAAAACCATCTTCCTGCTGTTGTGGAGCCATGCTGAGAGAGTATTTGGGGCACTCTCTACAGAATTGGTCACCTTTGTAAGGAATGATCTCCTTACCACAGACACGGGTGATGGTATCATGAGAATAGAGTGAAGAAGCTGAGTGTTTAATCTGTAGAACTGTGAGAGATTAGAACGTAGTGATGCTGAAACACGAAGAATGGCAGAGATCACTTATTTCCAAACAGACATTGACAGGGAGAGAAATTCATACTTTACCCAGGATTGATTGGTTTGATTTATTGCCACGTGTACCTCAGTACAAGGAAACACTTTATTTATGAGCAGTGGAGGCAGATTATAGTAAACATGGCCAGACAGATCATAGGATGGAAATAGACTTGGACAGAGTAAGGCATAACGGTTACACTGAACAGGACGTGCACTGGACAAGATCAACATGAACAAGATCAGCATTATTTGAACTTAGAGAGTCCATTCATCAGTCCAACGTGTATTTCCTAATAGTTTATATACCTACATTAACTCTCCCCACGTTATTGTGTAGTCGGCGTGTGAACCTGTACTGAACGTCAGGTTACTCACAATCCCCAACAGCCGCCACAATACCTTCCGTCTGAAACAGGTAGCCATTCCCATCAGCTTCTGCTCTACACAGAGAAAACCAGGCTGTCACCTCGGAGATGGAAGGTGCCTTCTTGAGACTTCACACATATGGCTTCCCTCCTCACCACGTGAAAACCAAATTAAAGTCCCACATGTGTATCATGAGCAACAGAGCCATGAGGAACAACGTGGAGCAGTCTGTCTGTGCAGCCTCTGCTTCAATTGTTTATCATGTTGGAGCATCAATTAGGAGACACCTCAGACTGCCGATACTGGAGATCAGAGTAGAGAGTCGATTGTTGGAAACGTACAGCAGGGCAGGCAGCATCCGAGAAGCAGGAGAACCGACGTTTTGGGCATAAGACATTCATCAGGAATCAGCATCAATTACCTCATTCTGCCCCTGTGTAAGTGCATTGAGGTGGGAATGGCCTCCTCCTGGTCCTGTGTAAGTGACTCAAGGGACTGACTGGCTTCTTCCTCGTTCGACTGGACAAGGCCAAGGGCCTGATTGCGTTGCTCCTGGTTCCTGTATGACAGCTCGATCTACTGACAAGTGTGATGATGCTGTAGCTTTAAGAGGCTTTTTTATCCTGGTTTCTTTTAAGAGAGAGATTGAACGATCGTTACGAAGCTGGTTAGTTAAGACCACTTGAGTAAACAGCGAGGGAGGCGTTAGGTTTATTTTAATGCAATGAATGGGTGTGGCCAGCTCTCACAGATTAGGATCACTGGGTTTTGGTTTCTCAGTAACATCAAAAATTATGGGATCTCCACAGAGTTGGAAGCTTCACAGAATGTCTCCTGGCTGCTACACTCTCTGAATTGTCTCCAGATGCTGTTTTCTATTCCTGCATTTTCCTTTTGTGGTTATGGGAATTTCCTATGTTGGATTAGTTCATTAGTAATAGCTCCTAGTTCTATTATTCTGTTAAGCTGTCCAATAGAATTATGTCATTCTAAATTTCTCTTTCTTTGGTTTTATTTCATCTTTCGTGTTTAAATAAATGGTATTTCGCTTCACACCGAGTAGTTTGACCAGTCACGTTGAATCTGGAACAGACACTTTACATTTCCTTTAAAATAAGAAAACATTAGAGTTTAGGGTACTGCTTTAAAATATTTTCAAGGGGCTCTGGTGTGGTCCATCACACTAGCATTCTTCTCTTCCTGAGTAATAGGCTGGAGTCACTGAATGGGCTGTCCCTATTTTTCTCCAATAGTGTCAATGGGCTGAACGACTTCCTCATATTCCTGTGAAACCAGCGTGAGGTGCGGAATGAACTCTTATTTTACTGTGGCAATGTGCAGTGTCAGGCAGTGCTGTTACATGAATGTTACAGACAAGTTAACAGCACATAACTCAATGGAGTCTGGTCTTCCTGCACATGGACACAGACCAGTTCAGGAGCTGACGGGGGATAAAATGTTCTGAACATTGTGGAATCTTCAGTGACCATCCCCACTTCTGATCTTATGGTGGGGAGGGTGGGGGCGGGGAGACATTGATGAAGCAGCTGAAGATGTTTGTGAAGAGGAAGCTTCCCTGAGGATCTCCCACAGAGGTGACCCAGGACTGAGATGGTGTACATCTCCCTTTGTGCTATGTTTGACTCCAAACACTGGAGAATTTTCTCTGATTCCCATTAAGTTCAGATTTGTTAAGCTCCTTGTTGTCAACAGAAGCCTTGATATCAGGGCCAGTCATTTTTACCTGACCCCTTGTTTCAACCTCTTTTGTTCATATCAATAAGCCATGGTATAGGAGCAGCAAGGGTTTTCTTGAAACAGGTGGTATTGAATATCAGAATTTCTCTTCTCAACAGTATTCGGGGAGCCGGATGACTGAATGTATTTGTAGAGGAGGTAGATGGATATTGACCTGTCCCAGAGGTGAGGGCTATGAGGAATTGGGTATGAAAGAGGATTTCAGACCAAGAACAGATCAGCCACAATCTTAGTAAAGGGCAAGGCAGGCTTGGGGAGTGAACGACCTGCCCCTGTGTCTGATGTTCTCACATTCTGTTATTGGAAAGTTAGTGGGTGTTATTTTCATGGATGTTCTGGTATTGAATGTCGCCGTCAGGGAGACCAGAGGATTTTGTGAGCCATCACTGGGTGAGGTATGGGGGCTGTATTCATAGTGAATTTGGGTCGACAACATGATCAACAAATAGAGCACAAGTTGCAGAGAGGGGAAGCTCTGTGAAGAGAGAGGAGGTGCCTCTTTCATACCCAGCCTGGGTTTTACAATTACATTTCTCAAATCACATCAAACCATGTGGGTCAGTCTTTAGGGGCCGAATGATCTCCTCTGTTTCTGTGCACCAGGTTATAGAAGTAAGTAGCCTCTAAATGCTCCTGCCTAACAGGTTTAATGGGCTGAATGGAACACAGGAACACGGGATTGAGGGACAGGAGTGAATCATTAGATATATTGAACCTTCTCCACCAGACACTAAGATGGTGGCTGATCAGGTTGTGGTCTCAGCTCCACTTCTCTGTCAAATATTTAGCTAATGCAGCTGTCAATCAGTGTGAACATAGAGGCACAATAAACTTCCAGTGAAGTGGATTCCCACTTGAAAGGTCCATTCAGAATTATTCGTCGTTCCTCTGATAGAATCAAAGTGTCATGCAGAATGGAAACAGACCCGTTAGTCCAATCTGTTCACTCCGATCAGATGTCAAATCTGATCCAGTTCTATTTGCCAGCATTTGGCCAATAACCCTCCTCTTTCAAATACTTTTTAAATGTGCGATTGTAACCGCCTTCACCACTTCCTCTGACAGCACTTTCTGAACACACACCACTCTGTGTGTGAAACATTTATCTTCAGTCCCTTCTAAATCATTCCCCCTCTCCCCTCCATCCTAAACTCTCCTGTTCTGGACACCCCTATCCTGGGGAGCAGAGCGTGGCTGTTCAGTATATCCATGCCCCTGATGATTTTATAAACCTCTATAATGTGACTCCTCAACCTCTGACACTCCAGGGGGAAACACCTCAACCTAATCAACCTCTCCCTAAAGCTCAAACCTCCAGTCCTGGGACATCTGTGTAAGTCATTTCTGCAGAAAACTGAGTTGTATGCAGTATTCTTAAAGTGGTCTCACCAACATCCTGTACAGATACAACATGCCACCACAACTCCTATACTCAATGCTCTGACTGATTAAGACAAATGTGCCAAATGTGTTCTGCACCACTCTATCTACCTGCGACTCCACTTTCAAGGAACAATGTACCTGCAGCCCTATGTCCGTTTGTTTCTCAACACTCCCCAGGACCTGACCATTAAGTGTATAACTTCTGCCCTGATTTGCGTTCACAAAATACAAAACCTCGTCTTTATCTAAATTAAACTTCATCTGTCACTCCTTGCCCCTTTGTCCCATCTATTTGTGGTCTTGTTGTACTCTGAGATAATCTACTACACCACATTTCTGATATCGTCTGTAAACTTACTAACTATGGCCCAATGTTCACATCTAAATCCTTTACATAAATGATGAAATGCAGTGAACTCAGTCGTGATTCTTACAGCACACTGCTGCTCACAACCCTCCAGTCTGAAAAATACCCCTCTTCAAACCAATTGTGATGAGCGTCTTCTGTATCCCATGTGACTGAAACTTATTAATCTGTCTACCAATCAGAATGAAATAAGAGCTACGAAGAAGGGAGGCTGAGTAGGTTAGGTTTATTTTCCCTCGAAAAAAGAAGATGGAGGAAACTTATTGAGGTTTGCAAAATCATGAAGGGTATAGACAGGGTGGACAGAGACAAGCGTTTCCCAAGGGCGAAGGATTCAATAACGAGAGGTCATGCTTTCAAAGTGAGAGTTGGAATGTTTAAGGGGGATACACGCGGTACGTCCTTCACACAGAGGGCGGTGGGCGTTTGGAACGCCTTGCCAGCAGAGGTGGTAGAGGCAGGCACGGCAGATTCACTTAAGGTGCGTCTAGACAGATGCATGAGTAGGTGGGGAGCAGAGGGATATAGGTGGTTAGGAATAGACCGACAGATTCAGACAGTACATTTGGATCGGCTCAGGCTTGGAGGACAAAGGGCCTGTTCCTGGGCTGTAAGATTTTCTTTGCTCTTTGTTCTTTAAATGAACACCTTGCTGAAGTCCATATAGACAATGTCAACCAAACTGCCTTCATCAAGCTTCTTTGTCATCTCTTCAAAAAACTCAACCAAATTAATGAGACATGGTTTCCCATGCAGAAAGCCACGTTGACTACCCCGATCAGCCCTTATCTTCCCAAATGTATGTAAATGCCATCCCCCAGAATCCCCTCCAACAACTTACCCACCACTGACATCTGGCTCACTGATCTACAGTTCCCCGGCTTTTTGGGTCACTGTTTCCTTTTCTAGTCTCACTCCTGCACTGCTCACAACAAATGTTAAATGTAACCAGGTCAGTGGCATAGCCGATGATATCGGTCTCAGACTGGGTCAGGGTCAGTTTTAGGAACAAGTCAGGCTAGTATCTTTAATCTGCTCAAATAGCACGTTTATGATCCGAAGCAATGTTACTCAAACTATGATGGAAAGATGAATGGCAAAGTGTTTGGGTATTGCAAATAAAGATTCGATATGTCCTGTTCTAAAATCACTGACACACACACACACACACACACACACACACTCACACACTCTGCAATTGTAACTTGAAAGAACTTTGTCCAGATATTATCCCATGTACATTGTCCAAACTATGTCTCCATCACATTCCCTGTTCCATGTCGGTGCATCATTTCTGCTGTAATACACAGAGCCATACCCTGAGCAGAAAATGGTCTTGGTCGATTTGAAGATATGTTTTTATGTTCCTGCTTCATTAAAAATAAAAATGTCTAAGTTATTCAGAATGTGTGTGTTAAAATGAATGCATTTTTTAAAGAAATACAGAAATTGCTGGAAAAACTCGGTATGTCTGTCAGCACCCAGATGAAATTTACATGATGTAGTTGTACCCCGCCTCCACCACTTCCTCTGTCAGCTCATTCCATACACACACCACCCTCTGTGTGAAAAGGTGCCCTTTAGGCCTCATCAAAACCTTTCCCCTCTCACTTTCCACCAATGCCGTCGAGTTTTGGACGCCCCTAACCTGGGGAAAAACCTTGACTACAAACCCTATCCATGACCGTTCTGATTTTATAAACCTTTCCTGCTGTGAAATGTGACGTCAATCAACAGGAATGGCTGTACTTTCAATAATCCCGGGCCGAAATGCTGAAATTCAACACCGACACCTGTTCTTTCTCCATCAAGTCACAATTCTAAACCAGATTAATCAGTTTGTTCAGATATATTAGGAGACACTTCTGTGGGATTTACACCTAGACCTTTGTGCCCAGAGGTAGGGACACGAGCACCACTCGGCAATACCCATAAAGCTGTAACATTATTCTCCTGTGTGTTTGTCCATCAGCCTGTCCTGACATGCTGTGCCATACCTCTGCACCAGGCAGGACTTCAATCCAGGCCTTCTCATCCAGAGCTAGGAACACTACCACACAAGTTCAGGAATTGGAATCAACCCCAGAGCTCTGGCTCAGAGACATGGACACTGCCCACTATACTACCATACCCAGATTTTGGGTCATATTTTAGTGCCCGCTTCCAGCTCAGTGTGGATTGATTATAATCAGGTTACTATTACTGAATTACAAACAACACTTTGTATTATTAAACAAATGCAAGATATTTGTCTCAACTGTAGGATATTGAGTGTACTTGCTGAATATTGAAATTAACTATGAACATCTTTAATCGCTATTATCTGTAGTCTGCAATATTAGGGAAAGAAATCCTGCAGAAACACTCTGCCCAATGAAGGGTCTCAAATAGATATTTATTACTGAACAGCAGAGGCGAAGGAAGGGATTAATTTCTGACCCCAAAACACCGATCAATCTTACCCACTCTAACATGTGTCTGCCCTCTTCCTAAAATCATGAAATGATACCAGGCCGCTGATTACTGTCCAGCCTCTCCTCCCCACTGACTGTGTCTGCAATCCGTCCCTCCTCCCTCTAACCACACAAGGCAAACCAAGCTTAGGGTCTTTGTGAAAATCAAGGCCGGAGTGTGCAGGCCTCCTGGAGAGGGATGGGCATTTTAAAATTGAAGGGGGAGGGGGAGGTGGCAGTCATATCACACACTGGGCTGAGGGGTGGCAGATGGAGTTTAGTCTGGATTAATGCCAGGCATTGGATTTGGTAAATCAAACAAGAACAGGACCTATACAATTAAAAGTAGGGTCTTTTGGTGGTGTTGTAGTACAGAAACCTAGGCTGTCAGGTTTAATTCTTTAAAATTTGCATCTGATATAGAAAGTGGCTAAGAAGGTGTTTAACACACTTGTCTTCATAGGTCAGTCCTTTGAGTATCGGACTTGGGACGTCATGTTGTGGTTGTACAGGACATTGGTGAGACCTCTTCTGGAATACTGTGTCCAGTCTGGGCATCCTGCCCGCTCATTCCATAGGCACACCACCCTCTGGGTGAAAACACTGCCCCTTAGGTCTCTTTTAAATGTTACCCTCTCACCTTAAGCCTATGTCCTCTAGTTTTGGTCTCCCCCGTACCCTTAACAAATACCTTGACTATTCACTTTGATATTATTGACCTTGATATTATTAAGCTGGAGAGGGTTCAGAAGAGTTTAACCTGGATGTTGCTGGGAATGGAGGGATTGAGCTATAAGGAGAGGCTGAATAGGCTGGGACTTTTTTCACTGGAGAGTATGAGATGAGGGGTAACTTTGCAGAGGTTTATAAAATAGTGAGGGGTACAGATAAGCTAAAGGGCTGATGTCTTTTCCCGAGATTTGGGGATTCAAAACAGAGGGATATTTTGAGGCGTGAGGAAAAAGATTTACAAAAGTCAGGAGAGGTAATTATTTCAGACAGAAGCTGGCTTGTGTGTGGAATGAACTTCCAGAGGAAGTGGTGAAAATAGGGACAGTTACAACGTTTAAAGGACATTTAGATCAGTATATGGATAAGACATCAGTTTGGATGGTGCTGTGAGCAGCTGCCCTCTCCCTCCCCCTCTCTGAGTGAACCCCTGTTGGTTTTCACCCTCTGCCAATGCCTGTGCAGTGGCGTGGGGAGGCCAGCAGAGGGTGACATTGCATCACTTTCAGCACCGCAGAGCACAGCCAGACCTGCCCCACACAGAGACACACAGATACACACACAGCAATTGTTAGGGCACAGTGTGAAGCTCATCTGGTAACTTTAATTAAACATAAAGAAATGCTCACTTTACCTTGTAAACTGTTGATATATAAGTGATAGAGAACTCCCAAATTCCAGTGTTGAAATACAAAATATCAATGTATTTTTTTAACTCTGAAAGTGAACATTTTACATCAACTATTCACAACTCTGGGACCCTCTTTCTCCTAACTGCTTATTACCCTACTCCAACTCTACATCAATACACTGTTTCAATAAGACACTTATTAAAATTACATAAACGTAATTTCAAAACCACACAGCAGCTGTTGTTTCATCTGACCTCACACCAATCTCCCTTTTTTCCATCTTTCCTGGGAAGACTGGCTCATGTTACCGGATGTTATTGAAGTGTCTCCGTTTCAGCATTCTGAAACCTGGGAACACATCCTTCCATGACACTGTCTCTCAGTTTCCCTCTCTCTGTCTATACCCCAAACCCCTCCCATGTGGTGATATTTAAACTGATACCCCCGCCATCTCTCTCTGGCAGTGATGTTCACACCCACAGCACCCCCTCGTCAGAGCACAGTGGAGATATGGAGCTCTAAATGGGTGGGAGCTGTACGTCCTGTCACTTCTAGCATGGGCTGCAAGTTTTCCCACACTGGGCAGGGATCTAACACAGTGTTACTGACCAATGCACTGGGGTGGGGTACACTGTCCTACATGCTGGGAGGGTAACTGTTCCTGGGTTACAGATCAATGCACTGGGGTGGGGTACATAGTCCTACGTGCTGGGAGGGTAACTGTTCCTGGGTTACAGATCAATGCACTGGGGTGGGGTACATAGTCCTACATGCTGGGAGGGTAACTGCTCCTGGGTTACAAGTCAATGCACTGGGGTGGTGTACATAGCCCTACATGCTGGGAGGGTAACTGCTCCTGGGTTACAGATCAATGGACTGGGGTGGGGTACACAGTCCTACATGCTGGGAGTGTAACTGCTCCTGATTTACAGATCAATGCACTGGGGTGGGGTACACAGCCCTACATGCTGGGAGGGTAACTGCTCCTGGGTTACAGATGAATTCAAGGGTGATCACTGCACAGGTCTCTGTGCTGGTCAGACTGTCTGGTTGACGTTTATGGATAATACAATGATGTGGTCAGTGCAGCTCCCGGTGCTGGATGGATATGTAGCCTGTGCACAGTACATCATGTTGGTGGGGTGGATAGGGCGGAAAGGTCATGGACAGGTCACGGAGTTTCTCGGAAGTTTCCGTCCCTGACATTCTATAACTGACATTCCCTGGAACGTTCTGTCCCTGACATTCTATAACTGACATTCCCCGGAACGTTCTGTCCCTGACATTCTATAACTGACATTCCCCGGAACGTTCTGTCCCTGACATTCTATAACTGACATTCCCCGGAACGTTCTGTCCCTGACATTCTATAACTGACATTCCCCGGAACGTTCTGTCCCTGACGTTGTTTGTTTGTGAACGGCCGGACGTCAGTGAATTGAACAAACGATAAGATCCCGAGGGAAGAGATCCCATTCCAGGGAGAAGGAGACACTGTTCCGAAGGCCCCTCAGGCAGTTAAAGGGGAGAATATTTTTTCCCTGCGTTTACATTTCTCCACGACACAGAATCAATGACAATTTATACCAAAATACGGGAATCCCAAACTCCGTTTGTCTTCAGGAAACTGGGAGAGAATCCTTCAGGACAGAAATGTTTCCACCCTCCGTATTAGGAACTGGGAAGGAGTGACGTGTGTCTGCTCTCGAGTGATCGAGTGTGTGGGAATGTTCTAGAAACCATCTGTCCTTATGGATGTGTCTCGGTGTGTTTGGGGAGGGAGGGTTTCTTGTGGTTTATGTCACATTTTTGTCAGTAATTCAGACTTTCCCATTTGTTATTCCAGCTCCAATTATTTTAATAAATCCCTGAATACAGGGACACATTTGAGAATCTCACTGGGTCCCCGATCAAACGGGTCCCTTTGCCTCCAGGCTGATGGATAATGGGTTTGTTTTCCTTCCTCACAGTTAACGTAGTGACCATCTACGTCCTGCTTTATAAAGATTGTGGATTGTCTCCATGTGTCAGACGTTACCTGGGGGCCATGGCAGCGGCGGATCTCCTGGTCATTATCCTCGACCTGATCCTGAGACACATTCCCATTGTTTATCGGGAACAGTTTTATTTCCTGTACTCCGTCCCCGTGTGTAATATCCACGCCATCCTGGTTTATTCAGCCACTGACTGCTCTGTCTGGTTCACCGTCACTTTCACCTTTGATCGGTTTGTGGCCATTTGTTGCCAGAAGCTGAAAAGTAAATATTGCAGTGAGAAAACGGCGGCTGTGGTTCTGGGAGCAGTGACTGTGCTGAGCTGTTTAAAGAACATTTCCTGGTATTTTATTCTCACACCTTGGTATCGGCTGAATAACGATCCCTTGTTTTGTTATCAAGAACCTGTTCTATTGTCCAGTGTCTGGGTCACAATCGAGTTCCTCCACAACATTCTAACCCCGGGTGTCCCATTTCTCCTGATTCTGCTGCTCAATGTTCTCACCGTCAGACACATTTTAGTGACCAGCAGAGCCCGCAGGAGACTCCGCGCTCACACCAATGGGGACGCTCAGTCTGACACAGAAATGAGAAACCGAAAAAAATCCATCATTTTACTGTTTGTGATCTCGGCCAATTTCATCCTGTTATGGTCAACGTTAATGCTGTATTCTATATGGTACCGGATGTTGTATATTGTGTATTCCCCTCTGTATCTCCATCCCTTTGTGATGCAATTGGGCTTCATGCTGCAGCTCCTCAGTTGCTGCACAAACACCGCGATTTATGCCGTGACCCAGACTAAGTTCAGGCAGCAGCTGAAGAATGTGCTGAAATATCCCTTCACCCAAATCCATCCATCCATCAAATTCCCTCATTAATCACACCATCCGGGATTTTCTCATTTCAGTTCAGTGTTTCAGCGATGGAGCAGCCTGTCGCTATGGTAACAGACTGAGGGGAGCGCTGGTTTGTCCATCCTTATCCCACAGGGGGGTTACAGGGAAACATTTCAATGTTTCTCACAACTCAGGGGCCAGTGAGAAAAGGCACCATCCCACTGACTGTATCCATCACTTCCATTTGTAACCAATAAAAATGCTGATTACAGCGTGCCGAGCAGCAGAGGGACCAATGTTGTTGTGTGTCTTTGTGTTGGAGAAGCTGAGCTGGAGAGAGGCAGACTCAGCCCCAAGTCCTGGTCCTCAGGGAAGGGGAGGGCACCGCGCCCTGGGCTCAGGAGCTGGGGTTAACTCCCTCTGGCCCCCACTGCAGCCTGGCCTCCCCATTTCCTCTCCCCTAAAACTTTCTGCTCAATTCTCTCTCTCTCTCTCTCATCATCTCTCCTCTTCACACTCCCTCGTTTCCCCTCTCACACACAATCCCCCCAACCCTGGTTTCTCCACCTGCCCACATCTTCCCTATCCCCTCACCCTCACTCTCTCTGTCCTGCTGTCTCTGTCTCCCTCCAGCAGTTCCATCTCTACTGCATTTTCCACTCCTACTACCTCCCACATCTCACCCCCCTCCCCCCACACGCAGCCTCACGACCAACCACCCCACACCCCCCAGTCTCTGGGTCAGAGGGAGAGGGAAGGACCAGGGAGACAGAATGTGTCTGAGACAGGGGGAGGGAGGGACAGGAGGGAGAGCGATTCAGTCAGAGAGAAACGGAGGAAGGTGGGGAGTGAGAGAGAGACACTGATTGAGGGGGTCAAGAGTGAGAGAAGGTGGAGGGAGAGTGAAGGAGAGGGGGAAGAGAGAGAGGGGGCAAGGGAGAGATAGGGAGAGATAGGGGAGGACGAGAGATGGGACGGAGGGAGGGGAGGGAATGTCAAGAGGGAGGGAAGGGCGAAAGAGGGGATGGGAGAGAGAGGGAGAGCGAGAGAGGGGAGGAAAAGGGAG
>NW_026868121.1:62500-72760 GCF_020745735.1 Hemiscyllium ocellatum | reverse complement strand
ATTTTTGAAGCAGTACAAATCAGTAACCAGCGACACTTAGAATATTTTTGAAGCAGTACAAATCAGTAACCACTGACACTTAGAATATTGTTGAAGCAGTACAAATCAGTAACCAGCGACACTTAGAATATTTTTGAAGCAGTACAAATCAGTAACCAGCGACACTTAGAATATTTTTGAAGCAGTACAAATCAGTAACCAGCGACACTTAGAATATTTTTGAAGCAGTACAAATCAGTAACCACTGACACTTAGAATATTTTTGAAGCAGTACAAATCAGTAACCAGCGACACTTAGAATATTTTTGAAGCAGTACAAATCAGTAACCAGCGACACTTAGAATATTTTTGGAGCAGTACAAATCAGTAACCAGCGACACTTAGAATATTTTGAAGCAGTACAAATCAGTAACCACTGACACTTAGAATATTTTTGAAGCAGTACAAATCAGTAACCAGCGACACTTAGAATATTTTTGAAGCAGTACAAATCAGTAACCACTGACACTTAGAATATTTTTGAAGCAGTACAAATCAGTAACCGCTGACACTTAGAATATTTTTGAAGCAGTACAAATCAGTAACCAGCGACACTTAGAATATTTTTGGAGCAGTACAAATCAGTAACCACTGACACTTAGAATATTTTGAAGCAGTACAAATCAGTAACCGGCGACACTTAGAATATTTTTGAAGCAGTACAAATCAGTAACCACTGACACTTAGAATATTTTTGAAGCAGTACAAATCAGTAACCGGCGACACTTAGAATATTTTAGAAGCAGTACAAATCAGTAACCACTGACACTTAGAATATTTTTGAAGCAGTACAAATCAGTAACCGCTGACACTTAGAATATTTTGAAGCAGTACAATTCAGTAACCAGCGACACTTAGAATATTTTTGGAGCAGTACAAATCAGTAACCAGCCCCACTTAGAATATTTTTGAGTCAGTACAAATCAGTAACCAGCGACACTTAGAATATTTTTGAAGCAGTACAAATCAGTAACCACTGACACTTAGAATATTTTTGAAGCAGTACAAATCAGTAACAGCGACACTTAGAATATTTTTGAAGCAGTACAAATCAGTAACCAGCGACACTTAGAATATTTTTGGAGCAGTACAAATCAGTAACCAGCGACACTTAGACTATTTTTGAAGCAGTACAAATCAGTAACAGCGACACTTAGAATATTTTTGGAGCAGTACAAATCAGTAACCAGCGACACTTAGAATATTTTTGAAGCAGTACAATCAGTAACCACTGACACTTAGAATATTTTTGAAGCAGTACAAATCAGTAACCAGCGACACTTAGAATATTGTTGAAGCAGTACAAATCAGTAACCACTGACACTTAGAATATTTTTGAATCAGTACAAATCAGTAACCAGCGACACTTAGAATATTTTTGAAGCAGTACAAATCAGTAACCACTGACACTTAGAATATTTTTGAAGCAGTACAAATCAGTAACCGCTGACACTTAGAATATTTTTGAAGCAGTACAAATCAGTAACCAGCGACACTTAGAATATTTTTGGAGCAGTACAAATCAGTAACCAGCCCCACTTAGAATATTTTTGAGTCAGTACAAATCAGTAACCAGCGACACTTAGAATATTTTTGAAGCAGTACAAATCAGTAACCACTGACACTTAGAATATTTTTGAAGCAGTACAAATCAGTAACCAGCGACACTTAGAATATTTTTGAAGCAGTACAAATCAGTAACCAGCGACACTTAGAATATTTTTGGAGCAGTACAAATCAGTAACCAGCGACACTTAGAATATTTTTGAAGCAGTACAAATCAGTAACCAGCGACACTTAGAATATTTTTTGGAGCAGTACAAATCAGTAACCAGCGACACTTAGAATATTTTTGAAGCAGTACAAATCAGTAACCACTGACACTTAGAATATTTTTGAAGCAGTACAAATCAGTAACCAGCGACACTTAGAATATTGTTGAAGCAGTACAAATCAGTAACCACTGACACTTAGAATATTTTTGAATCAGTACAAATCAGTAACCAGCGACACTTAGAATATTTTTGAAGCAGTACAAATCAGTAACCACTGACATTAGAATATTTTTGAAGCAGTACAAATCAGTAACCAGCGACACTTAGAATATTTTTGAAGCAGTACAAATCAGTAACCAGCGACACTTAGAATATTTTTGGAGCAGTACAAATCAGTAACCAGCGACACTTAGAATATTTTTGAAGCAGTACAAATCAGTAACCACTGACACTTAGAATATTTTTGAAGCAGTACAAATCAGTAACCAGCGACACTTAGAATATTTTTGAAGCAGTACAAATCAGTAACCACTGACACTTAGAATATTTTTGAAGCAGTACAAATCAGTAACCGCTGACACTTAGAATATTTTTGAAGCAGTACAAATCAGTAACCAGCGACACTTAGAATATTTTTGGAGCAGTACAAATCAGTAACCACTGACACTTAGAATATTTTTGAAGCAGTACAAATCAGTAACCGGCGACACTTAGAATATTTTTGAAGCAGTACAAATCAGTAACCACTGACACTTAGAATATTTTTGAAGCAGTACAAATCAGTAACCGGCGACACTTAGAATATTTTTGAAGCAGTACAAATCAGTAACCACTGACACTTAGAATATTTTTGAAGCAGTACAAATCAGTAACCGCTGACACTTAGAATATTTTTGAAGCAGTACAAATCAGTAACCAGCGACACTTAGAATATTTTTGGAGCAGTACAAATCAGTAACCAGCCCCACTTAGAATATTTTTGAGTCAGTACAAATCAGTAACCAGCGACACTTAGAATATTTTTGAAGCAGTACAAATCAGTAACCACTGACACTTAGAATATTTTTGAAGCAGTACAAATCAGTAACCAGCGACACTTAGAATATTTTTGAAGCAGTACAAATCAGTAACCAGCGACACTTAGAATATTTTTGGAGCAGTACAAATCAGTAACCAGCGACACTTAGAATATTTTTGAAGCAGTACAAATCAGTAACCAGCGACACTTAGAATATTTTTGGAGCAGTACAAATCAGTAACCAGCGACACTTAGAATATTTTTGAAGCAGTACAAATCAGTAACCACTGACACTTAGAATATTTTTGAAGCAGTACAAATCAGTAACCAGCGACACTTAGAATATTTTTGAAGCAGTACAAATCAGTAACCACTGACACTTAGAATATTTTTGAAGCAGTACAAATCAGTAACCAGCGACACTTAGAATATTTTTGGAGCAGTACAAATCAGTAACCACTGACACTTAGAATATTTTTGAAGCAGTACAAATCAGTAACCAGCGACACTTAGAATATTTTTGAAGCAGTACAAATCAGTAACCACTGACACTTAGAATATTTTTGAAGCAGTACAAATCAGTAACCGCTGACACTTAGAATATTTTTGAAGCAGTACAAATCAGTAACCAGCGACACTTAGAATATTTTTGGAGCAGTACAAATCAGTAACCACTGACACTTAGAATATTTTTGAAGCAGTACAAATCAGTAACCAGCGACACTTAGAATATTTTTGGAGCAGTACAAATCAGTAACCACAGACACTTAGAATATTTTTGAAGCAGTACAAATCAGTAACCAGCGACACTTAGAATATTTTTGAAGCAGTACAAATCAGTAACCACTGACACTTAGAATATTTTTGAAGCAGTACAAATCAGTAACCAGCGACACTTAGAATATTTTTGAAGCAGTACAAATCAGTAACCACTGACACTTAGAATATTTTTGAAGCAGTACAAATCAGTAACCAGCGACACTTAGAATATTTTTGAAGCAGTACAAATCAGTAACCAGCGACACTTAGAATATTTTTGGAGCAGTACAAATCAGTAACCAGCGACACTTAGAATATTTTTGACGCAGTACAAATCAGTAACCACTGACACTTAGAATATTTTTGAAGCAGTACAAATCAGTAACCAGCGACACTTAGAATATTTTTGAAGCAGTACAAATCAGTAACCGCTGACACTTAGAATATTTTTGAAGCAGTACAAATCAGTAACCAGCGACACTTAGAATATTTTTGGAGCATTACAAATCAGTAACCAGCGACACTTAGAATATTTTTGGAGCAGTACAAATCAGTAACCACTGACACTTAGAATATTTTTGAGTCAGTACAAATCAGTAACCAGCGACACTTAGAATATTTTTCAGTCAGTACAAATCAGTAACCAGCGACACTTAGAATATTTTTGAGTCAGTACAAATCAGTAACCAGTGACACTTAGAATATTTTGGAGCAGTACAAATCAGTAACCAGCGACACTTAGAATATTTTTGAAGCAGTACAAATCAGTAACCAAGTGCATTTTTGAATTGGTTACTGATTTCTCCGTTGAAGTTGGGGCTGCGGTTGGCTTCAGTTAGTGGTGGGGGCTTAATTTTCGCCGAGGGGAGCGTGTCCCGGTAGTGTCTCCGAGGAAGTGGTACCTATTGAAGGGGGTGTTTCTGAATTTGGGCCCTTTTTGAGTGGCATTGCCGGATGGGTTTTGTGTTGAAGGCTTCCAAATCGGGTAGCTCAGCCGGATTTGACCCGGCGGTTCTACCGACTGTCACGCCTTCGAGGGGGGACTGTTGTCTAAGTTCAGGCCGGATTTGGTGAATTTCCTAAGTCGGGAAGTGGTCCCAACGGGTTTGGGAGTGAACCTAACTGCTCATACCAACTTTGAGGCTTTGGGGCCGGGTAGCACAGTCGGATTTGACCCGGCGGTTCTGCCGAATGCCTGGCCTTCGAGGGGGGCCTGCCCTCTGAGTTCAGGCCGAATTTGGTGATTTTCCTAAGTCGGGAAGTGGTCCAAACGGGGATGGGAGTGAACCTGACAGCTCATACCGACTTTGGGGCTTCCAAGCCGGGTAGCTCAACCGGATTTGATCCAGCGGTTCTAGCGACTGCCACGGCTTCGAGGGGGGACTGTTGTCTAAGTTCAGGCCGAATTTGGTGAATTTCCCGAGTCGGGAAGTGGTCCAAACGGGGATGGGAGTGAACCTGACAGCTCTTACCGACATTGAGGCTTCGGGGCCGGGTAGCTCAGTCGGATTTGACCCGGCGATTCTGCCGACTTCCACGCCTTCGAGCGGGGACTCTCCTCTAAGTTCAGGCCGAATTTGGTGAATTTCCTAAGTCGGGAAGTGGTCCAAACGGGGATGGGAGTGAACCTAACTGCTCATACCAACTTTGAGGCTTTGGGGCCGGGTAGCACAGTCGGATTTGACCCGGCGGTTCTGCCGAATGCCTGGCCTTCGAGGGGGGCCTGCCCTCTGAGTTCAGGCCGAATTTGGTGATTTTCCTAAGTCGGGAAGTGGTCCAAACGGGGATGGGAGTGAACCTGACAGCTCATACCGACTTTGGGGCTTCCAAGCCGGGTAGCTCAACCGGATTTGATCCGGCGGTTCTAGCGACTGCCACGGCTTCGAGGGGGGACTGTTGTCTAAGTTCAGGCCGAATTTGGTGAATTTCCCGAGTCGGGAAGTGGTCCAAACGGGGATGGGAGTGAACCTGACAGCTCTTACCGACATTGAGGCTTCGGGGCCGGGTAGCTCAGTCGGATTTGACCCGGCGATTCTGCCGACTTCCACGCCTTCGAGCGGGGACTCTCCTCTAAGTTCAGGCCGAATTTGGTGAATTTCCTAAGTCGGGAAGTGGTCCAAACGGGGATGGGAGTGAACCTAACTGCTCATACCAACTTTGAGGCTTTGGGGCCGGGTAGCACAGTCGGATTTGACCCGGCGGTTCTGCCGAATGCCTGGCCTTCGAGGGGGGCCTGCCCTCTGAGTTCAGGCCGAATTTGGTGATTTTCCTAAGTCGGGAAGTGGTCCAAACGGGGATGGGAGTGAACCTGACAGCTCATACCGACTTTGGGGCTTCCAAGCCGGGTAGCTCAACCGGATTTGATCCGGCGGTTCTAGCGACTGCCACGGCTTCGAGGGGGGACTGTTGTCTAAGTTCAGGCCGAATTTGGTGAATTTCCCGAGTCGGGAAGTGGTCCAAACGGGGATGGGAGTGAACCTGACAGCTCTTACCGACATTGAGGCTTCGGGGCCGGGTAGCTCAGTCGGATTTGACCCGGCGATTCTGCCGACTTCCACGCCTTCGAGCGGGGACTCTCCTCTAAGTTCAGGCCGAATTTGGTGAATTTCCTAAGTCGGGAAGTGGTCCAAACGGGGATGGGAGTGAACCTGACAGCTCTTACCGACTTTGGGGCTTCCAAGCCGGGTAGCTCAACCGGATTTGATCCGGCGGTTCTAGCGACTGTCACGCCTTCGAGGGGGGACTGTTGTATAAGTTCAGGCCGAATTTGGTGAATTTCCCGAGTCGGGAAGTGGTCCAAACGGGGATGGGAGTGAACCTGACAGCTCTTACCGACTTTGGGGCTTCCAAGCCGGGTAGCTCAACCGGATTTGATCCGGCGGTTCTGCCGACTGTCACGCCTTCGAGGGGGGACTGTTGTATAAGTTCAGGCCGAATTTGGTGAATTTCCCGAGTCGGGAAGTGGTCCAAACGGGGATGGGAGTGAACCTGACAGCTCTTACCGACTTTGAGGCTTCGGGGCCGGGTAGCTCAGCCGGATTTGATCCGGCGGTTCTGCCGACTGTCACGCCTTCGAGGGGGGACTGTCCTCTGAGTTCAGGCCGAATTTGGTGAATTTCCCGAGTCGGGAAGTGGTCCAAACGGGGATGGGAGTGAACCTGACAGCTCATACCGACTTTGAGGCTTCCAAGCCGGGTAGCTCAGCCGGATTTGACCCGGCGATTCTGCCGACTTCCACGCCTTCGAGGGGGGACTGCCCTCTGAGTTCAGGCCGAATTTGGTGCATTTCCCGAGTCGGGAAGTGGTCTCTGTCACAACGGGGGCAAGTGTCTGAAGAGGTAAAGTGAGTAACCAGCACAGCTTAGGGAAGGGTTCCAAAGTTCTCAACAATGTGAATTCGGTTACCAGGAAAGCTTAGGAAAGCTGCCTGACTGTCCCAAACGAATGAACTGCAAAACTTAGGGAACATGCCCGAAGATGCTTAAAAGTGTGAAATCAGTAAGCAGGAAAGCATAGGAAAGTGCCTGAAAGTGCTAAATGAGTAACATGAAAAACGTAGAAAAATGCCCGAAAATGTTTAAAAGTGTGAACTCAGTAACCAGCAAAACTTAGTAAAACGTTGGAAAAGCAGAAATGAGTAACCAGAAAAACTTAGAAAAATGTTTGAAAATGAGAAATGAGTAACCAGAAAAACTTAGAAAAATGTTTGAAAATGAGAAATGAGTAACCAAGAAAACTTAGAAAAATGCCCAAAAAGAAGAAATCAGTAACCAGAAAAACTTAGAAAAATGTTTGAAAATGAGAAATGAGTAACCAGAAAAACTTAGAAAAATGTTTGAAAATGAGAAATGAGTAACCAAGAAAACTTAGAAAAATGCCCAAAAAGAAGAAATCAGTAACCAGAAAAACTTAGAAAAATGTTTGAAAATGAGAAATGAGTAACCAAGAAAACTTAGAAAAATGTTTGAAAATGAGAAATGAGTAACCAAGAAAACTTAGAAAAATGCCCAAAAAGAAGAAATCAGTAACCAGAAAAACTTAGAAAAATGTTTGAAAATGAGAAATGAGTAACCAAGAAAACTTAGAAAAATGCCCAAAAAGAAGAAATCAGTAACCAGAAAAACTTAGAAAAATGTTTGAAAATGAGAAATGAGTAACCAGAAAAACTTAGAAAAATGTTTGAAAATGAGAAATGAGTAACCAAGAAAACTTAGAAAAATGCCCAAAAAGAAGAAATCAGTAACCAGAAAAACTTAGAAAAATGTTTGAAAATGAGAAATGAGTAACCAAGAAAACTTAGAAAAATGCCCGAAAAGAAGAAATCAGTAACCAGAAAAACTTAGAAAAATTTTCGGCCAAGTGTGAAAAATATTCTAAGTGTCAGCGGAGGAAAATGCCGAAGCATCGGGAAAGATTCAAAAACTCATGCCGAACATGAGTTCCGAAGTGCCGGAGGAACTGGGCGAATTGAGCCCGGCGGTTGGCCAGATGTCGTTTTGAGTCTGCAGCCCGAAAACTTTAACTTTGTCTGCCGCGGAAGTCTGGACCGGGAAAAATCCAAACGGTTTTGCCGGGTTCGAGTTCCAGAGCGAAGCAGTCGAATTTGAAATTCAGACCCATTCAGTGCCACTTGACATTGTGACACAGTGAGGTTGGCGGGGTACCCGGAGATTTCTGGGAACACGATTTTTAGAACAAAATGGCGGCGCGGGACCACTTTGAAAGGCATCCGAAAAACGGTTCCGCGGGCAGAGCACTTGAATGACAGGCCTGTGTGCATGCCCAAGAGCTCTCGGAAGTCTAATTTTTGACACTTTGTCAAATTTTCGACAGACTTACCCAACTCTTGCTGCCTGTTCTAAGAATCAGTCAGAGGCCTGTGCGGCGGTCTCTTGACACTTTGGAGGGCGGGCAAACCCCACGTTGACTCCGGCCGTCCCTCCAAAAGGCACTTGCTATTGGGGGAAAGGATTGCAAGTAGCCTGGTTCCCGTGGGAGCGGCCAGGAAGGGTGCAGGCTGGCCCTTGCCTGAGCATTCCCAAAACCCTCTTCCGCTGAGAGCAGACCTCGCACGCCGCACTACCGGCTCTGGGAGTGGTTGGCCGCTATTGTACATAGTCCGGTCCTTCCTCTGCCACCCGGCAAGTGCGATGGCTCTGCCGCCCTGCGGTGCTCGTCACCCAGGTTTGGGGAACACGATACTTAGAACATGTTGGCGGCTCGGGACCTGCAGGCGAAAGGGGCCCCGTGGTGCTGAGCACATCGACCTCGGGTCTCAGTGCAAGCCGGAGAGTTCGCGGAAGTCTTAAAAGATTTTGACATCTGCTCAATTCTTTGACAGGCTTGCCTGACTCTTTCCGTCCGTTCTAAGAATCAGTCGGAGGCCGGGGCGGGGACGGTCTCTTGACACACGGAGGGTTGGCTTCCCTCCTCAGGTGTTTGTGTCGAAAATGAAGGCGAGAGATGCAAGCGTCCTGGTTCCCCTGGGTGCTGCCAGCAAGGGTGCAGGCTGACCCTTGCCTGAGCACTCCCAAAAGCCTCTTAAGCTGAGAGCAGGCGCCGCACTACCGGCTCTGGGAGTCGTTGGCCGCTATTGTACATAGTCCGGTCCTTCCTCTGCCACCCGGCAAGTGCGATGGCTCTGCCTCCCTGCGGTGCTCGTCACCCAGGTTTGGGGAACACGATACTTAGAACATGTTGGCGGCTCGGGACCTGCAGGCGAAGGGGGCCCCGTGGTGCTGAGCACATCGACCTCGCGTCTCAGTGCAAGCCGGAGAGTTCGCGGAAGTCTTAACAGGCTTGCCTGACTCTTTCCGTCCGTTCTAAGAATCAGTCGGAGGCCGGGGCGGGGACGGTCTCTTGACACACGGAGGGTTGGCTTCCCTCCTCAGGCGTTTGTGTCGAAAATGAAGGCGAGAGATGCAAGCGTCCTGGTTCCCCTGGGTGCTGCCAGCAAGGGTGCAGGCTGACCCTTGCCTGAGCACTCCCAAAAGCCTCTTAGGCTGAGAGCAGGCGCCGCACTACCGGCTCTGGGAGTCGTTGGCCGCTATTGTACATAGTCCGGTCCTTCCTCTGCCACCCGGCAAGTGCGATGGCTCTGCCTCCCTGCGGTGCCCGTCACCCAGGTTTGGAGAACACGATACTTAGAACATGTTGGCGGCTCGGGACCTGCAGGCGAAAGGGGCCCCGTGGTGCTGAGCACATCGACCTCGCGTCTCAGTGCAAGCCGGAGAGTTCGCGGAAGTCTTAACAGGCTTGCCTGACTCTTTCCGTCCGTTCTAAGAATCAGTCGGAGGCCGGGGCGGGGACGGTCTCTTGACACACGGAGGGTTGGCTTCCCTCCTCAGGCGTTTGTGTCGAAAATGAAGGCGAGAGATGCAAGCGTCCTGGTTCCCCTGGGTGCTGCCAGCAAGGGTGCAGGCTGACCCTTGCCTGAGCACTCCCAGAAGCCTCTTAGGCTGAGAGCAGACGCCGCACTACCGGCTCTGGGAGTCGTTGGCCGCTATTGTACATAGTCCGGTCCTTCCTCTGCCACCCGGCAAGTGCGATGGCTCTGCCTCCCTGCGGTGCCCGTCACCCAGGTTTGGAGAACACGATACTAAGAACATGTTGGCGGCTCGGGACCTGCAGGCGAAAGGGGCCCCGTGGTGCTTAGCACATCGACCTCGC
>NW_026868121.1:40000-50000 GCF_020745735.1 Hemiscyllium ocellatum | reverse complement strand
CAGTACAAATCAGTAACCAGCGACACTTAGAATATTTTTGGAGCAGTACAAATCAGTAACCAGCCCCACTTAGAATATTTTTGAGTCAGTACAAATCAGTAACCAGCGACACTTAGAATATTTTTGAAGCAGTACAAATCAGTAACCACTGACACTTAGAATATTTTTGAAGCAGTACAAATCAGTAACCAGCGACACTTAGAATATTTTTGAAGCAGTACAAATCAGTAACCAGCGACACTTAGAATATTTTTGGAGCAGTACAAATCAGTAACCAGCGACACTTAGAATATTTTTGAAGCAGTACAAATCAGTAACCAGCGACACTTAGAATATTTTTGGAGCAGTACAAATCAGTAACCAGCGACACTTAGAATATTTTTGAAGCAGTACAAATCAGTAACCACTGACACTTAGAATATTTTTGAAGCAGTACAAATCAGTAACCAGCGACACTTAGAATATTGTTGAAGCAGTACAAATCAGTAACCACTGACACTTAGAATATTTTTGAATCAGTACAAATCAGTAACCAGCGACACTTAGAATATTTTTGAAGCAGTACAAATCAGTAACCACTGACACTTAGAATATTTTTGAAGCAGTACAAATCAGTAACCGCTGACACTTAGAATATTTTTGAAGCAGTACAAATCAGTAACCAGCGACACTTAGAATATTTTTGGAGCAGTACAAATCAGTAACCAGCCCCACTTAGAATATTTTTGAGTCAGTACAAATCAGTAACCAGCGACACTTAGAATATTTTTGAAGCAGTACAAATCAGTAACCACTGACACTTAGAATATTTTTGAAGCAGTACAAATCAGTAACCAGCGACACTTAGAATATTTTTGAAGCAGTACAAATCAGTAACCAGCGACACTTAGAATATTTTTGGAGCAGTACAAATCAGTAACCAGCGACACTTAGAATATTTTTGAAGCAGTACAAATCAGTAACCAGCGACACTTAGAATATTTTTGGAGCAGTACAAATCAGTAACCAGCGACACTTAGAATATTTTTGAAGCAGTACAAATCAGTAACCACTGACACTTAGAATATTTTTGAAGCAGTACAAATCAGTAACCAGCGACACTTAGAATATTGTTGAAGCAGTACAAATCAGTAACCACTGACACTTAGAATATTTTTGAATCAGTACAAATCAGTAACCAGCGACACTTAGAATATTTTTGAAGCAGTACAAATCAGTAACCACTGACACTTAGAATATTTTTGAAGCAGTACAAATCAGTAACCAGCGACACTTAGAATATTTTTGAAGCAGTACAAATCAGTAACCAGCGACACTTAGAATATTTTTGGAGCAGTACAAATCAGTAACCAGCGACACTTAGAATATTTTTGAAGCAGTACAAATCAGTAACCACTGACACTTAGAATATTTTTGAAGCAGTACAAATCAGTAACCAGCGACACTTAGAATATTTTTGAAGCAGTACAAATCAGTAACCACTGACACTTAGAATATTTTTGAAGCAGTACAAATCAGTAACCGCTGACACTTAGAATATTTTTGAAGCAGTACAAATCAGTAACCAGCGACACTTAGAATATTTTTGGAGCAGTACAAATCAGTAACCACTGACACTTAGAATATTTTTGAAGCAGTACAAATCAGTAACCGGCGACACTTAGAATATTTTTGAAGCAGTACAAATCAGTAACCACTGACACTTAGAATATTTTTGAAGCAGTACAAATCAGTAACCGGCGACACTTAGAATATTTTTGAAGCAGTACAAATCAGTAACCACTGACACTTAGAATATTTTTGAAGCAGTACAAATCAGTAACCGCTGACACTTAGAATATTTTTGAAGCAGTACAAATCAGTAACCAGCGACACTTAGAATATTTTTGGAGCAGTACAAATCAGTAACCAGCCCCACTTAGAATATTTTTGAGTCAGTACAAATCAGTAACCAGCGACACTTAGAATATTTTTGAAGCAGTACAAATCAGTAACCACTGACACTTAGAATATTTTTGAAGCAGTACAAATCAGTAACCAGCGACACTTAGAATATTTTTGAAGCAGTACAAATCAGTAACCAGCGACACTTAGAATATTTTTGGAGCAGTACAAATCAGTAACCAGCGACACTTAGAATATTTTTGAAGCAGTACAAATCAGTAACCAGCGACACTTAGAATATTTTTGGAGCAGTACAAATCAGTAACCAGCGACACTTAGAATATTTTTGAAGCAGTACAAATCAGTAACCACTGACACTTAGAATATTTTTGAAGCAGTACAAATCAGTAACCAGCGACACTTAGAATATTTTTGAAGCAGTACAAATCAGTAACCACTGACACTTAGAATATTTTTGAAGCAGTACAAATCAGTAACCAGCGACACTTAGAATATTTTTGGAGCAGTACAAATCAGTAACCACTGACACTTAGAATATTTTTGAAGCAGTACAAATCAGTAACCAGCGACACTTAGAATATTTTTGAAGCAGTACAAATCAGTAACCACTGACACTTAGAATATTTTTGAAGCAGTACAAATCAGTAACCGCTGACACTTAGAATATTTTTGAAGCAGTACAAATCAGTAACCAGCGACACTTAGAATATTTTTGGAGCAGTACAAATCAGTAACCACTGACACTTAGAATATTTTTGAAGCAGTACAAATCAGTAACCAGCGACACTTAGAATATTTTTGGAGCAGTACAAATCAGTAACCACTGACACTTAGAATATTTTTGAAGCAGTACAAATCAGTAACCAGCGACACTTAGAATATTTTTGAAGCAGTACAAATCAGTAACCACTGACACTTAGAATATTTTTGAAGCAGTACAAATCAGTAACCAGCGACACTTAGAATATTTTTGAAGCAGTACAAATCAGTAACCACTGACACTTAGAATATTTTTGAAGCAGTACAAATCAGTAACCAGCGACACTTAGAATATTTTTGAAGCAGTACAAATCAGTAACCAGCGACACTTAGAATATTTTTGGAGCAGTACAAATCAGTAACCAGCGACACTTAGAATATTTTTGACGCAGTACAAATCAGTAACCACTGACACTTAGAATATTTTTGAAGCAGTACAAATCAGTAACCAGCGACACTTAGAATATTTTTGAAGCAGTACAAATCAGTAACCGCTGACACTTAGAATATTTTTGAAGCAGTACAAATCAGTAACCAGCGACACTTAGAATATTTTTGGAGCATTACAAATCAGTAACCAGCGACACTTAGAATATTTTTGGAGCAGTACAAATCAGTAACCACTGACACTTAGAATATTTTTGAGTCAGTACAAATCAGTAACCAGCGACACTTAGAATATTTTTCAGTCAGTACAAATCAGTAACCAGCGACACTTAGAATATTTTTGAGTCAGTACAAATCAGTAACCAGTGACACTTAGAATATTTTTGGAGCAGTACAAATCAGTAACCAGCGACACTTAGAATATTTTTGAAGCAGTACAAATCAGTAACCAAGTGCATTTTTGAATTGGTTACTGATTTCTCCGTTGAAGTTGGGGCTGCGGTTGGCTTCAGTTAGTGGTGGGGGCTTAATTTTCGCCGAGGGGAGCGTGTCCCGGTAGTGTCTCCGAGGAAGTGGTACCTATTGAAGGGGGTGTTTCTGAATTTGGGCCCTTTTTGAGTGGCATTGCCGGATGGGTTTTGTGTTGAAGGCTTCCAAATCGGGTAGCTCAGCCGGATTTGACCCGGCGGTTCTACCGACTGTCACGCCTTCGAGGGGGGACTGTTGTCTAAGTTCAGGCCGGATTTGGTGAATTTCCTAAGTCGGGAAGTGGTCCCAACGGGTTTGGGAGTGAACCTAACTGCTCATACCAACTTTGAGGCTTTGGGGCCGGGTAGCACAGTCGGATTTGACCCGGCGGTTCTGCCGAATGCCTGGCCTTCGAGGGGGGCCTGCCCTCTGAGTTCAGGCCGAATTTGGTGATTTTCCTAAGTCGGGAAGTGGTCCAAACGGGGATGGGAGTGAACCTGACAGCTCATACCGACTTTGGGGCTTCCAAGCCGGGTAGCTCAACCGGATTTGATCCAGCGGTTCTAGCGACTGCCACGGCTTCGAGGGGGGACTGTTGTCTAAGTTCAGGCCGAATTTGGTGAATTTCCCGAGTCGGGAAGTGGTCCAAACGGGGATGGGAGTGAACCTGACAGCTCTTACCGACATTGAGGCTTCGGGGCCGGGTAGCTCAGTCGGATTTGACCCGGCGATTCTGCCGACTTCCACGCCTTCGAGCGGGGACTCTCCTCTAAGTTCAGGCCGAATTTGGTGAATTTCCTAAGTCGGGAAGTGGTCCAAACGGGGATGGGAGTGAACCTAACTGCTCATACCAACTTTGAGGCTTTGGGGCCGGGTAGCACAGTCGGATTTGACCCGGCGGTTCTGCCGAATGCCTGGCCTTCGAGGGGGGCCTGCCCTCTGAGTTCAGGCCGAATTTGGTGATTTTCCTAAGTCGGGAAGTGGTCCAAACGGGGATGGGAGTGAACCTGACAGCTCATACCGACTTTGGGGCTTCCAAGCCGGGTAGCTCAACCGGATTTGATCCAGCGGTTCTAGCGACTGCCACGGCTTCGAGGGGGGACTGTTGTCTAAGTTCAGGCCGAATTTGGTGAATTTCCCGAGTCGGGAAGTGGTCCAAACGGGGATGGGAGTGAACCTGACAGCTCTTACCGACATTGAGGCTTCGGGGCCGGGTAGCTCAGTCGGATTTGACCCGGCGATTCTGCCGACTTCCACGCCTTCGAGCGGGGACTCTCCTCTAAGTTCAGGCCGAATTTGGTGAATTTCCTAAGTCGGGAAGTGGTCCAAACGGGGATGGGAGTGAACCTAACTGCTCATACCAACTTTGAGGCTTTGGGGCCGGGTAGCACAGTCGGATTTGACCCGGCGGTTCTGCCGAATGCCTGGCCTTCGAGGGGGGCCTGCCCTCTGAGTTCAGGCCGAATTTGGTGATTTTCCTAAGTCGGGAAGTGGTCCAAACGGGGATGGGAGTGAACCTGACAGCTCATACCGACTTTGGGGCTTCCAAGCCGGGTAGCTCAACCGGATTTGATCCGGCGGTTCTAGCGACTGCCACGGCTTCGAGGGGGGACTGTTGTCTAAGTTCAGGCCGAATTTGGTGAATTTCCCGAGTCGGGAAGTGGTCCAAACGGGGATGGGAGTGAACCTGACAGCTCTTACCGACATTGAGGCTTCGGGGCCGGGTAGCTCAGTCGGATTTGACCCGGCGATTCTGCCGACTTCCACGCCTTCGAGCGGGGACTCTCCTCTAAGTTCAGGCCGAATTTGGTGAATTTCCTAAGTCGGGAAGTGGTCCAAACGGGGATGGGAGTGAACCTGACAGCTCTTACCGACTTTGGGGCTTCCAAGCCGGGTAGCTCAACCGGATTTGATCCGGCGGTTCTAGCGACTGTCACGCCTTCGAGGGGGGACTGTTGTATAAGTTCAGGCCGAATTTGGTGAATTTCCCGAGTCGGGAAGTGGTCCAAACGGGGATGGGAGTGAACCTGACAGCTCTTACCGACTTTGGGGCTTCCAAGCCGGGTAGCTCAACCGGATTTGATCCGGCGGTTCTGCCGACTGTCACGCCTTCGAGGGGGGACTGTTGTATAAGTTCAGGCCGAATTTGGTGAATTTCCCGAGTCGGGAAGTGGTCCAAACGGGGATGGGAGTGAACCTGACAGCTCTTACCGACTTTGAGGCTTCGGGGCCGGGTAGCTCAGCCGGATTTGATCCGGCGGTTCTGCCGACTGTCACGCCTTCGAGGGGGGACTGTCCTCTGAGTTCAGGCCGAATTTGGTGAATTTCCCGAGTCGGGAAGTGGTCCAAACGGGGATGGGAGTGAACCTGACAGCTCATACCGACTTTGAGGCTTCCAAGCCGGGTAGCTCAGCCGGATTTGACCCGGCGATTCTGCCGACTTCCACGCCTTCGAGGGGGGACTGCCCTCTGAGTTCAGGCCGAATTTGGTGCATTTCCCGAGTCGGGAAGTGGTCTCTGTCACAACGGGGGCAAGTGTCTGAAGAGGTAAAGTGAGTAACCAGCACAGCTTAGGGAAGGGTTCCAAAGTTCTCAACAATGTGAATTCGGTTACCAGGAAAGCTTAGGAAAGCTGCCTGACTGTCCCAAACGAATGAACTGCAAAACTTAGGGAACATGCCCGAAGATGCTTAAAAGTGTGAAATCAGTAAGCAGGAAAGCATAGGAAAGTGCCTGAAAGTGCTAAATGAGTAACATGAAAAACGTAGAAAAATGCCCGAAAATGTTTAAAAGTGTGAACTCAGTAACCAGCAAAACTTAGTAAAACGTTGGAAAAGCAGAAATGAGTAACCAGAAAAACTTAGAAAAATGTTTGAAAATGAGAAATGAGTAACCAGAAAAACTTAGAAAAATGTTTGAAAATGAGAAATGAGTAACCAAGAAAACTTAGAAAAATGCCCAAAAAGAAGAAATCAGTAACCAGAAAAACTTAGAAAAATGTTTGAAAATGAGAAATGAGTAACCAGAAAAACTTAGAAAAATGTTTGAAAATGAGAAATGAGTAACCAAGAAAACTTAGAAAAATGCCCAAAAAGAAGAAATCAGTAACCAGAAAAACTTAGAAAAATGTTTGAAAATGAGAAATGAGTAACCAAGAAAACTTAGAAAAATGTTTGAAAATGAGAAATGAGTAACCAAGAAAACTTAGAAAAATGCCCAAAAAGAAGAAATCAGTAACCAGAAAAACTTAGAAAAATGTTTGAAAATGAGAAATGAGTAACCAAGAAAACTTAGAAAAATGCCCAAAAAGAAGAAATCAGTAACCAGAAAAACTTAGAAAAATGTTTGAAAATGAGAAATGAGTAACCAGAAAAACTTAGAAAAATGTTTGAAAATGAGAAATGAGTAACCAAGAAAACTTAGAAAAATGCCCAAAAAGAAGAAATCAGTAACCAGAAAAACTTAGAAAAATGTTTGAAAATGAGAAATGAGTAACCAAGAAAACTTAGAAAAATGCCCGAAAAGAAGAAATCAGTAACCAGAAAAACTTAGAAAAATTTTCGGCCAAGTGTGAAAAATATTCTAAGTGTCAGCGGAGGAAAATGCCGAAGCATCGGGAAAGATTCAAAAACTCATGCCGAACATGAGTTCCGAAGTGCCGGAGGAACTGGGCGAATTGAGCCCGGCGGTTGGCCAGATGTCGTTTTGAGTCTGCAGCCCGAAAACTTTAACTTTGTCTGCCGCGGAAGTCTGGACCGGGAAAAATCCAAACGGTTTTGCCGGGTTCGAGTTCCAGAGCGAAGCAGTCGAATTTGAAATTCAGACCCATTCAGTGCCACTTGACATTGTGACACAGTGAGGTTGGCGGGGTACCCGGAGATTTCTGGGAACACGATTTTTAGAACAAAATGGCGGCGCGGGACCACTTTGAAAGGCATCCGAAAAACGGTTCCGCGGGCAGAGCACTTGAATGACAGGCCTGTGTGCATGCCCAAGAGCTCTCGGAAGTCTAATTTTTGACACTTTGTCAAATTTTCGACAGACTTACCCAACTCTTGCTGCCTGTTCTAAGAATCAGTCAGAGGCCTGTGCGGCGGTCTCTTGACACTTTGGAGGGCGGGCAAACCCCACGTTGACTCCGGCCGTCCCTCCAAAAGGCACTTGCTATTGGGGGAAAGGATTGCAAGTAGCCTGGTTCCCGTGGGAGCGGCCAGGAAGGGTGCAGGCTGGCCCTTGCCTGAGCATTCCCAAAACCCTCTTCCGCTGAGAGCAGACCTCGCACGCCGCACTACCGGCTCTGGGAGTGGTTGGCCGCTATTGTACATAGTCCGGTCCTTCCTCTGCCACCCGGCAAGTGCGATGGCTCTGCCGCCCTGCGGTGCTCGTCACCCAGGTTTGGGGAACACGATACTTAGAACATGTTGGCGGCTCGGGACCTGCAGGCGAAAGGGGCCCCGTGGTGCTGAGCACATCGACCTCGGGTCTCAGTGCAAGCCGGAGAGTTCGCGGAAGTCTTAAAAGATTTTGACATCTGCTCAATTCTTTGACAGGCTTGCCTGACTCTTTCCGTCCGTTCTAAGAATCAGTCGGAGGCCGGGGCGGGGACGGTCTCTTGACACACGGAGGGTTGGCTTCCCTCCTCAGGTGTTTGTGTCGAAAATGAAGGCGAGAGATGCAAGCGTCCTGGTTCCCCTGGGTGCTGCCAGCAAGGGTGCAGGCTGACCCTTGCCTGAGCACTCCCAAAAGCCTCTTAAGCTGAGAGCAGGCGCCGCACTACCGGCTCTGGGAGTCGTTGGCCGCTATTGTACATAGTCCGGTCCTTCCTCTGCCACCCGGCAAGTGCGATGGCTCTGCCTCCCTGCGGTGCTCGTCACCCAGGTTTGGGGAACACGATACTTAGAACATGTTGGCGGCTCGGGACCTGCAGGCGAAGGGGGCCCCGTGGTGCTGAGCACATCGACCTCGCGTCTCAGTGCAAGCCGGAGAGTTCGCGGAAGTCTTAACAGGCTTGCCTGACTCTTTCCGTCCGTTCTAAGAATCAGTCGGAGGCCGGGGCGGGGACGGTCTCTTGACACACGGAGGGTTGGCTTCCCTCCTCAGGCGTTTGTGTCGAAAATGAAGGCGAGAGATGCAAGCGTCCTGGTTCCCCTGGGTGCTGCCAGCAAGGGTGCAGGCTGACCCTTGCCTGAGCACTCCCAAAAGCCTCTTAGGCTGAGAGCAGGCGCCGCACTACCGGCTCTGGGAGTCGTTGGCCGCTATTGTACATAGTCCGGTCCTTCCTCTGCCACCCGGCAAGTGCGATGGCTCTGCCTCCCTGCGGTGCCCGTCACCCAGGTTTGGAGAACACGATACTTAGAACATGTTGGCGGCTCGGGACCTGCAGGCGAAAGGGGCCCCGTGGTGCTGAGCACATCGACCTCGCGTCTCAGTGCAAGCCGGAGAGTTCGCGGAAGTCTTAACAGGCTTGCCTGACTCTTTCCGTCCGTTCTAAGAATCAGTCGGAGGCCGGGGCGGGGACGGTCTCTTGACACACGGAGGGTTGGCTTCCCTCCTCAGGCGTTTGTGTCGAAAATGAAGGCGAGAGATGCAAGCGTCCTGGTTCCCCTGGGTGCTGCCAGCAAGGGTGCAGGCTGACCCTTGCCTGAGCACTCCCAGAAGCCTCTTAGGCTGAGAGCAGACGCCGCACTACCGGCTCTGGGAGTCGTTGGCCGCTATTGTACATAGTCCGGTCCTTCCTCTGCCACCCGGCAAGTGCGATGGCTCTGCCTCCCTGCGGTGCCCGTCACCCAGGTTTGGAGAACACGATACTAAGAACATGTTGGCGGCTCGGGACCTGCAGGCGAAAGGGGCCCCGTGGTGCTTAGCACATCGACCTCGCGTCTCAGTGCAAGCCGGAGAGTTCGCGGAAGTCTAAAGCTTTTGACATTCGCTCAAAGCTTTGACAGGCTTGCCCGACTCTTTCCGTCCGTTCTAAGAATCAGTCAGAGGCTGGTGGGGAGGTCTCTTGACGCAAGGGGAGGGGTGGCGTCCCTCCTCAGGCGCTTGTGTCGAAAATGAAGGCGAGAGATGCAAGCGTCCTGGTTCCCCTGGGTGCTGCCAGCAAGGGTGCAGGCTGACCCTTGCCTGAGCACTCCCAGAAGCCTCTTAGGCTGAGAGCAGACGCCGCACAACCGGCTCTGGGAGTCGTTGGCCGCTATTGTACATAGTCCGGTCCTTCCTCTGCCACCCGGCAAGTGCGATGGCTCTGCCTCCCTGCGGTGCCCGTCACCCAGGATTGGAGAACACGATACTAAGAACATGTTGGCGGCTCGGGACCTGCAGGCGAAAGGGGCCCCGTGGTGCTTAGCACATCGACCTCGCGTCTCAGTGCAAGCCGGAGAGTTCGCGGAAGTCTAAAGCTTTTGACATTCGCTCAAAGCTTTGACAGGCTTGCCCGACTCTTTCCGTCCGTTCTAAGAATCAGTCAGAGGCCGGTGGGGAG
>NW_026868121.1:17500-27500 GCF_020745735.1 Hemiscyllium ocellatum | reverse complement strand
GCAGTACAAATCAGTAACCGCTGACACTTAGAATATTTTTGAAGCAGTACAAATCAGTAACCAGCGACACTTAGAATATTTTTGGAGCAGTACAAATCAGTAACCAGCCCCACTTAGAATATTTTTGAGTCAGTACAAATCAGTAACCAGCGACACTTAGAATATTTTTGAAGCAGTACAAATCAGTAACCACTGACACTTAGAATATTTTTGAAGCAGTACAAATCAGTAACCAGCGACACTTAGAATATTTTTGAAGCAGTACAAATCAGTAACCAGCGACACTTAGAATATTTTTGGAGCAGTACAAATCAGTAACCAGCGACACTTAGAATATTTTTGAAGCAGTACAAATCAGTAACCAGCGACACTTAGAATATTTTTGGAGCAGTACAAATCAGTAACCAGCGACACTTAGAATATTTTTGAAGCAGTACAAATCAGTAACCACTGACACTTAGAATATTTTTGAAGCAGTACAAATCAGTAACCAGCGACACTTAGAATATTGTTGAAGCAGTACAAATCAGTAACCACTGACACTTAGAATATTTTTGAATCAGTACAAATCAGTAACCAGCGACACTTAGAATATTTTTGAAGCAGTACAAATCAGTAACCACTGACACTTAGAATATTTTTGAAGCAGTACAAATCAGTAACCAGCGACACTTAGAATATTTTTGAAGCAGTACAAATCAGTAACCAGCGACACTTAGAATATTTTTGGAGCAGTACAAATCAGTAACCAGCGACACTTAGAATATTTTTGAAGCAGTACAAATCAGTAACCACTGACACTTAGAATATTTTTGAAGCAGTACAAATCAGTAACCAGCGACACTTAGAATATTTTTGAAGCAGTACAAATCAGTAACCACTGACACTTAGAATATTTTTGAAGCAGTACAAATCAGTAACCGCTGACACTTAGAATATTTTTGAAGCAGTACAAATCAGTAACCAGCGACACTTAGAATATTTTTGGAGCAGTACAAATCAGTAACCACTGACACTTAGAATATTTTTGAAGCAGTACAAATCAGTAACCGGCGACACTTAGAATATTTTTGAAGCAGTACAAATCAGTAACCACTGACACTTAGAATATTTTTGAAGCAGTACAAATCAGTAACCGGCGACACTTAGAATATTTTTGAAGCAGTACAAATCAGTAACCACTGACACTTAGAATATTTTTGAAGCAGTACAAATCAGTAACCGCAGACACTTAGAATATTTTTGAAGCAGTACAAATCAGTAACCAGCGACACTTAGAATATTTTTGTAGCAGTACAAATCAGTAACCAGCCCACTTAGAATATTTTTGAGTCAGTACAAATCAGTAACCAGCGACACTTAGAATATTTTTGAAGCAGTACAAATCAGTAACCACTGACACTTAGAATATTTTTGAGCAGTACAAATCAGTAACCAGCGACACTTTAGAATATTTTTGAAGCAGTACAAATCAGTAACCAGCGACACTTAGAATATTTTTGGAGCAGTACAAATCAGTAACCAGCGACACTTAGAATATTTTTGAAGCAGTACAAATCAGTAACCAGCGACACTTAGAATATTTTTGGAGCAGTACAAATCAGTAACCAGCGACACTTAGAATATTTTTGAAGCAGTACAAATCAGTAACCACTGACACTTAGAATATTTTTGAAGCAGTACAAATCAGTAACCAGCGACACTTAGAATATTTTTGAAGCAGTACAAATCAGTAACCACTGACACTTAGAATATTTTTGAAGCAGTACAAATCAGTAACCAGCGACACTTAGAATATTTTTGGAGCAGTACAAATCAGTAACCACTGACACTTAGAATATTTTTGAAGCAGTACAAATCAGTAACCAGCGACACTTAGAATATTTTTGAAGCAGTACAAATCAGTAACCACTGACACTTAGAATATTTTTGAAGCAGTACAAATCAGTAACCGCTGACACTTAGAATATTTTTGAAGCAGTACAAATCAGTAACCAGCGACACTTAGAATATTTTTGGAGCAGTACAAATCAGTAACCACTGACACTTAGAATATTTTTGAAGCAGTACAAATCAGTAACCAGCGACACTTAGAATATTTTTGGAGCAGTACAAATCAGTAACCACTGACACTTAGAATATTTTTGAAGCAGTACAAATCAGTAACCAGCGACACTTAGAATATTTTTGAAGCAGTACAAATCAGTAACCACTGACACTTAGAATATTTTTGAAGCAGTACAAATCAGTAACCAGCGACACTTAGAATATTTTTGAAGCAGTACAAATCAGTAACCACTGACACTTAGAATATTTTTGAAGCAGTACAAATCAGTAACCAGCGACACTTAGAATATTTTTGAAGCAGTACAAATCAGTAACCAGCGACACTTAGAATATTTTTGGAGCAGTACAAATCAGTAACCAGCGACACTTAGAATATTTTTGACGCAGTACAAATCAGTAACCACTGACACTTAGAATATTTTTGAAGCAGTACAAATCAGTAACCAGCGACACTTAGAATATTTTTGAAGCAGTACAAATCAGTAACCGCTGACACTTAGAATATTTTTGAAGCAGTACAAATCAGTAACCAGCGACACTTAGAATATTTTTGGAGCATTACAAATCAGTAACCAGCGACACTTAGAATATTTTTGGAGCAGTACAAATCAGTAACCACTGACACTTAGAATATTTTTGAGTCAGTACAAATCAGTAACCAGCGACACTTAGAATATTTTTCAGTCAGTACAAATCAGTAACCAGCGACACTTAGAATATTTTTGAGTCAGTACAAATCAGTAACCAGTGACACTTAGAATATTTTTGGAGCAGTACAAATCAGTAACCAGCGACACTTAGAATATTTTTGAAGCAGTACAAATCAGTAACCAAGTGCATTTTTGAATTGGTTACTGATTTCTCCGTTGAAGTTGGGGCTGCGGTTGGCTTCAGTTAGTGGTGGGGGCTTAATTTTCGCCGAGGGGAGCGTGTCCCGGTAGTGTCTCCGAGGAAGTGGTACCTATTGAAGGGGGTGTTTCTGAATTTGGGCCCTTTTTGAGTGGCATTGCCGGATGGGTTTTGTGTTGAAGGCTTCCAAATCGGGTAGCTCAGCCGGATTTGACCCGGCGGTTCTACCGACTGTCACGCCTTCGAGGGGGGACTGTTGTCTAAGTTCAGGCCGGATTTGGTGAATTTCCTAAGTCGGGAAGTGGTCCCAACGGGTTTGGGAGTGAACCTAACTGCTCATACCTACTTTGAGGCTTTGGGGCCGGGTAGCACAGTCGGATTTGACCCGGCGGTTCTGCCGAATGCCTGGCCTTCGAGGGGGGCCTGCCCTCTGAGTTCAGGCCGAATTTGGTGATTTTCCTAAGTCGGGAAGTGGTCCAAACGGGGATGGGAGTGAACCTGACAGCTCATACCGACTTTGGGGCTTCCAAGCCGGGTAGCTCAACCGGATTTGATCCAGCGGTTCTAGCGACTGCCACGGCTTCGAGGGGGGACTGTTGTCTAAGTTCAGGCCGAATTTGGTGAATTTCCCGAGTCGGGAAGTGGTCCAAACGGGGATGGGAGTGAACCTGACAGCTCTTACCGACATTGAGGCTTCGGGGCCGGGTAGCTCAGTCGGATTTGACCCGGCGATTCTGCCGACTTCCACGCCTTCGAGCGGGGACTCTCCTCTAAGTTCAGGCCGAATTTGGTGAATTTCCTAAGTCGGGAAGTGGTCCAAACGGGGATGGGAGTGAACCTAACTGCTCATACCAACTTTGAGGCTTTGGGGCCGGGTAGCACAGTCGGATTTGACCCGGCGGTTCTGCCGAATGCCTGGCCTTCGAGGGGGGCCTGCCCTCTGAGTTCAGGCCGAATTTGGTGATTTTCCTAAGTCGGGAAGTGGTCCAAACGGGGATGGGAGTGAACCTGACAGCTCATACCGACTTTGGGGCTTCCAAGCCGGGTAGCTCAACCGGATTTGATCCAGCGGTTCTAGCGACTGCCACGGCTTCGAGGGGGGACTGTTGTCTAAGTTCAGGCCGAATTTGGTGAATTTCCCGAGTCGGGAAGTGGTCCAAACGGGGATGGGAGTGAACCTGACAGCTCTTACCGACATTGAGGCTTCGGGGCCGGGTAGCTCAGTCGGATTTGACCCGGCGATTCTGCCGACTTCCACGCCTTCGAGCGGGGACTCTCCTCTAAGTTCAGGCCGAATTTGGTGAATTTCCTAAGTCGGGAAGTGGTCCAAACGGGGATGGGAGTGAACCTAACTGCTCATACCAACTTTGAGGCTTTGGGGCCGGGTAGCACAGTCGGATTTGACCCGGCGGTTCTGCCGAATGCCTGGCCTTCGAGGGGGGCCTGCCCTCTGAGTTCAGGCCGAATTTGGTGATTTTCCTAAGTCGGGAAGTGGTCCAAACGGGGATGGGAGTGAACCTGACAGCTCATACCGACTTTGGGGCTTCCAAGCCGGGTAGCTCAACCGGATTTGATCCGGCGGTTCTAGCGACTGCCACGGCTTCGAGGGGGGACTGTTGTCTAAGTTCAGGCCGAATTTGGTGAATTTCCCGAGTCGGGAAGTGGTCCAAACGGGGATGGGAGTGAACCTGACAGCTCTTACCGACATTGAGGCTTCGGGGCCGGGTAGCTCAGTCGGATTTGACCCGGCGATTCTGCCGACTTCCACGCCTTCGAGCGGGGACTCTCCTCTAAGTTCAGGCCGAATTTGGTGAATTTCCTAAGTCGGGAAGTGGTCCAAACGGGGATGGGAGTGAACCTGACAGCTCTTACCGACTTTGGGGCTTCCAAGCCGGGTAGCTCAACCGGATTTGATCCGGCGGTTCTAGCGACTGTCACGCCTTCGAGGGGGGACTGTTGTATAAGTTCAGGCCGAATTTGGTGAATTTCCCGAGTCGGGAAGTGGTCCAAACGGGGATGGGAGTGAACCTGACAGCTCTTACCGACTTTGGGGCTTCCAAGCCGGGTAGCTCAACCGGATTTGATCCGGCGGTTCTGCCGACTGTCACGCCTTCGAGGGGGGACTGTTGTATAAGTTCAGGCCGAATTTGGTGAATTTCCCGAGTCGGGAAGTGGTCCAAACGGGGATGGGAGTGAACCTGACAGCTCTTACCGACTTTGAGGCTTCGGGGCCGGGTAGCTCAGCCGGATTTGATCCGGCGGTTCTGCCGACTGTCACGCCTTCGAGGGGGGACTGTCCTCTGAGTTCAGGCCGAATTTGGTGAATTTCCCGAGTCGGGAAGTGGTCCAAACGGGGATGGGAGTGAACCTGACAGCTCATACCGACTTTGAGGCTTCCAAGCCGGGTAGCTCAGCCGGATTTGACCCGGCGATTCTGCCGACTTCCACGCCTTCGAGGGGGGACTGCCCTCTGAGTTCAGGCCGAATTTGGTGCATTTCCCGAGTCGGGAAGTGGTCTCTGTCACAACGGGGGCAAGTGTCTGAAGAGGTAAAGTGAGTAACCAGCACAGCTTAGGGAAGGGTTCCAAAGTTCTCAACAATGTGAATTCGGTTACCAGGAAAGCTTAGGAAAGCTGCCTGACTGTCCCAAACGAATGAACTGCAAAACTTAGGGAACATGCCCGAAGATGCTTAAAAGTGTGAAATCAGTAAGCAGGAAAGCATAGGAAAGTGCCTGAAAGTGCTAAATGAGTAACATGAAAAACGTAGAAAAATGCCCGAAAATGTTTAAAAGTGTGAACTCAGTAACCAGCAAAACTTAGTAAAACGTTGGAAAAGCAGAAATGAGTAACCAGAAAAACTTAGAAAAATGTTTGAAAATGAGAAATGAGTAACCAGAAAAACTTAGAAAAATGTTTGAAAATGAGAAATGAGTAACCAAGAAAACTTAGAAAAATGCCCAAAAAGAAGAAATCAGTAACCAGAAAAACTTAGAAAAATGTTTGAAAATGAGAAATGAGTAACCAGAAAAACTTAGAAAAATGTTTGAAAATGAGAAATGAGTAACCAAGAAAACTTAGAAAAATGCCCAAAAAGAAGAAATCAGTAACCAGAAAAACTTAGAAAAATGTTTGAAAATGAGAAATGAGTAACCAAGAAAACTTAGAAAAATGTTTGAAAATGAGAAATGAGTAACCAAGAAAACTTAGAAAAATGCCCAAAAAGAAGAAATCAGTAACCAGAAAAACTTAGAAAAATGTTTGAAAATGAGAAATGAGTAACCAAGAAAACTTAGAAAAATGCCCAAAAAGAAGAAATCAGTAACCAGAAAAACTTAGAAAAATGTTTGAAAATGAGAAATGAGTAACCAGAAAAACTTAGAAAAATGTTTGAAAATGAGAAATGAGTAACCAAGAAAACTTAGAAAAATGCCCAAAAAGAAGAAATCAGTAACCAGAAAAACTTAGAAAAATGTTTGAAAATGAGAAATGAGTAACCAAGAAAACTTAGAAAAATGCCCGAAAAGAAGAAATCAGTAACCAGAAAAACTTAGAAAAATTTTCGGCCAAGTGTGAAAAATATTCTAAGTGTCAGCGGAGGAAAATGCCGAAGCATCGGGAAAGATTCAAAAACTCATGCCGAACATGAGTTCCGAAGTGCCGGAGGAACTGGGCGAATTGAGCCCGGCGGTTGGCCAGATGTCGTTTTGAGTCTGCAGCCCGAAAACTTTAACTTTGTCTGCCGCGGAAGTCTGGACCGGGAAAAATCCAAACGGTTTTGCCGGGTTCGAGTTCCAGAGCGAAGCAGTCGAATTTGAAATTCAGACCCATTCAGTGCCACTTGACATTGTGACACAGTGAGGTTGGCGGGGTACCCGGAGATTTCTGGGAACACGATTTTTAGAACAAAATGGCGGCGCGGGACCACTTTGAAAGGCATCCGAAAAACGGTTCCGCGGGCAGAGCACTTGAATGACAGGCCTGTGTGCATGCCCAAGAGCTCTCGGAAGTCTAATTTTTGACACTTTGTCAAATTTTCGACAGACTTACCCAACTCTTGCTGCCTGTTCTAAGAATCAGTCAGAGGCCTGTGCGGCGGTCTCTTGACACTTTGGAGGGCGGGCAAACCCCACGTTGACTCCGGCCGTCCCTCCAAAAGGCACTTGCTATTGGGGGAAAGGATTGCAAGTAGCCTGGTTCCCGTGGGAGCGGCCAGGAAGGGTGCAGGCTGGCCCTTGCCTGAGCATTCCCAAAACCCTCTTCCGCTGAGAGCAGACCTCGCACGCCGCACTACCGGCTCTGGGAGTGGTTGGCCGCTATTGTACATAGTCCGGTCCTTCCTCTGCCACCCGGCAAGTGCGATGGCTCTGCCGCCCTGCGGTGCTCGTCACCCAGGTTTGGGGAACACGATACTTAGAACATGTTGGCGGCTCGGGACCTGCAGGCGAAAGGGGCCCCGTGGTGCTGAGCACATCGACCTCGGGTCTCAGTGCAAGCCGGAGAGTTCGCGGAAGTCTTAAAAGATTTTGACATCTGCTCAATTCTTTGACAGGCTTGCCTGACTCTTTCCGTCCGTTCTAAGAATCAGTCGGAGGCCGGGGCGGGGACGGTCTCTTGACACACGGAGGGTTGGCTTCCCTCCTCAGGTGTTTGTGTCGAAAATGAAGGCGAGAGATGCAAGCGTCCTGGTTCCCCTGGGTGCTGCCAGCAAGGGTGCAGGCTGACCCTTGCCTGAGCACTCCCAAAAGCCTCTTAAGCTGAGAGCAGGCGCCGCACTACCGGCTCTGGGAGTCGTTGGCCGCTATTGTACATAGTCCGGTCCTTCCTCTGCCACCCGGCAAGTGCGATGGCTCTGCCTCCCTGCGGTGCTCGTCACCCAGGTTTGGGGAACACGATACTTAGAACATGTTGGCGGCTCGGGACCTGCAGGCGAAGGGGGCCCCGTGGTGCTGAGCACATCGACCTCGCGTCTCAGTGCAAGCCGGAGAGTTCGCGGAAGTCTTAACAGGCTTGCCTGACTCTTTCCGTCCGTTCTAAGAATCAGTCGGAGGCCGGGGCGGGGACGGTCTCTTGACACACGGAGGGTTGGCTTCCCTCCTCAGGCGTTTGTGTCGAAAATGAAGGCGAGAGATGCAAGCGTCCTGGTTCCCCTGGGTGCTGCCAGCAAGGGTGCAGGCTGACCCTTGCCTGAGCACTCCCAAAAGCCTCTTAGGCTGAGAGCAGGCGCCGCACTACCGGCTCTGGGAGTCGTTGGCCGCTATTGTACATAGTCCGGTCCTTCCTCTGCCACCCGGCAAGTGCGATGGCTCTGCCTCCCTGCGGTGCCCGTCACCCAGGTTTGGAGAACACGATACTTAGAACATGTTGGCGGCTCGGGACCTGCAGGCGAAAGGGGCCCCGTGGTGCTGAGCACATCGACCTCGCGTCTCAGTGCAAGCCGGAGAGTTCGCGGAAGTCTTAACAGGCTTGCCTGACTCTTTCCGTCCGTTCTAAGAATCAGTCGGAGGCCGGGGCGGGGACGGTCTCTTGACACACGGAGGGTTGGCTTCCCTCCTCAGGCGTTTGTGTCGAAAATGAAGGCGAGAGATGCAAGCGTCCTGGTTCCCCTGGGTGCTGCCAGCAAGGGTGCAGGCTGACCCTTGCCTGAGCACTCCCAGAAGCCTCTTAGGCTGAGAGCAGACGCCGCACTACCGGCTCTGGGAGTCGTTGGCCGCTATTGTACATAGTCCGGTCCTTCCTCTGCCACCCGGCAAGTGCGATGGCTCTGCCTCCCTGCGGTGCCCGTCACCCAGGTTTGGAGAACACGATACTAAGAACATGTTGGCGGCTCGGGACCTGCAGGCGAAAGGGGCCCCGTGGTGCTTAGCACATCGACCTCGCGTCTCAGTGCAAGCCGGAGAGTTCGCGGAAGTCTAAAGCTTTTGACATTCGCTCAAAGCTTTGACAGGCTTGCCCGACTCTTTCCGTCCGTTCTAAGAATCAGTCAGAGGCTGGTGGGGAGGTCTCTTGACGCAAGGGGAGGGGTGGCGTCCCTCCTCAGGCGCTTGTGTCGAAAATGAAGGCGAGAGATGCAAGCGTCCTGGTTCCCCTGGGTGCTGCCAGCAAGGGTGCAGGCTGACCCTTGCCTGAGCACTCCCAGAAGCCTCTTAGGCTGAGAGCAGACGCCGCACAACCGGCTCTGGGAGTCGTTGGCCGCTATTGTACATAGTCCGGTCCTTCCTCTGCCACCCGGCAAGTGCGATGGCTCTGCCTCCCTGCGGTGCCCGTCACCCAGGATTGGAGAACACGATACTAAGAACATGTTGGCGGCTCGGGACCTGCAGGCGAAAGGGGCCCCGTGGTGCTTAGCACATCGACCTCGCGTCTCAGTGCAAGCCGGAGAGTTCGCGGAAGTCTAAAGCTTTTGACATTCGCTCAAAGCTTTGACAGGCTTGCCCGACTCTTTCCGTCCGTTCTAAGAATCAGTCAGAGGCCGGTGGGGAGGTCTCTTGACGCAAAGGGGAGGGGTGGCGTCCCTCCTCAGGCGCTTGTGTCGAAAAATGAAGGCGAGAGACGCGAGCGGCCTGGTTGCTTTGGGTGCTGCCAGGAAGGATGTGGTCTGACCCTTGCCTGAGCACATCCAAAAGCATGTGATGTTGAGAGCAGACCTCGAGCCCCGCACAACCGGCTCTGGGAGTCGTTGGCCGCTATTGTACATAGTCCGGTCCTTCCTCTGCCACCCGGCAAGTGCGATGGCTCTGTCGCCCTGTGGTGCCCGTCACCCAGGTTTGGGGAACACGATACTAAGAACATGTTGGCGGCTCGGGACCTGCAGGCGAAAGGGGCCCCGTGGTGCTGAGCACATCGACCTCGGGTCTCAGTGCAAGCCAGAGAGTTCGCGGAAGTCTAAAGCTTTTGACATACGCTCAAATCTTTGACAGGCTTGCCCGACTCTTTCCGTCCGTTCTAAGAATCAGTCAGAGGCCGGTGGGGAGGTCTCTTGACGCAAGGGGAGGGGTGGCGTCCCTCCTCAGGCGCTTGTGTCGAAAAATGAAGGCGAGAGACACGAGCGGCCTGGTTGCTTTGGGTGCTGCCAGGAAGGATGT
>NW_026868121.1:5000-7500 GCF_020745735.1 Hemiscyllium ocellatum | reverse complement strand
CATACAAGAGGAAGAGAATGGCACGGATATTCCAGTTGAGCAACAATTTCCATATAAAATTCCGGCCAAACTTCCGAAACACAGGGAAGTTGATGAACAAATCAGACAGGCCGAGGAATTGTTGAAAAAAGCCAATGATCCACTCTGTATGGCTCAAGCTCGAGGGCTGGTAGACTGTATTACAGACGAAATAAACGGTGGACAAGCTGGGGGACACTCCCGCAGAAGGCAAAAAGAGTGCAACAGAAAGGCCGAAAAGAAGGGTAACAACAATGGTGCGAGGAAACGGTTTGCCACCAAAAAAGCGGTGTTTAAAGACACCCAAAAGCTATACCAAACCAACAGGCGCCAGCTAGCCAGAAAAATAATGGGTGCACCTGATACATCTAAGTGCCCCATCTCACGAGAAGAACTTGAGAAAAAGTTTCGTGAGAAATTGTCCGTGCCTAATAATAAGGCGGACTTAAGGAAATTTGCCGGCTATGCTGGACCTGTTGATGAAACCGTATTGCTGGGACCGATAAGGGAAGAAGAGGTAGAGGAAGCCCTGAGTGGAATAGACAAACACAGTGCACCAGGGCCCGATGGCAAAAAGCTGAAAGACCTAGAAGCCATTCAAGAGGCAGATGCCTCACGTATACCTCGCCTCTTCAACCTGTGGTTAAAAACCAAAGCGGTCCCAGAGACGATGAAAAAGAGCCGGACGGTACTAATCCCCAAGTGTGAGGATCCAGATCGACTTAAAAACCTCGACAACTGGCGCCCCATTACAATCGGGCCAATGCTCCTCCGTCTGTTCACCAAGATCCTGGCAAAGAGGTTGAGCAAGGCTGTGCAAATCAACCCAAGACAGAAAGGTTTCCTGGCAGCCACACCCGGGTGTAACGAAAATATTGCCATCCTCCAGAATATCATTAAAGGATCGAAAAAGAACAGAAAGGAGCTGGCCATTGTCTTTGTCGATCTGGCCAAAGCGTTCGACTCTGTCGGCCACAAATTGCTGATCAGCTCACTAAAAAGGATGAAATTACCGAATGCCTTCGTGGATTTGATCCGCGACCTCTACACTAATAACACCACGGTGATTGAGGGCAAAGGCAAACCCACGGAACAGATTAAGATCGAGCGAGGCGTTAAACAGGGCGATCCGCTTTCACCTTTGTTATTTAACATCGCAATAGACCCTCTGATCAGTACCCTGGAGCAGACAGGCCAGGGCATTACAATGCCGTACGGGGACAGGATGTTTAACTGTACCGCATTGGCCTTTGCGGATGACATTGCACTGCTGAGCAACTCTCACGCCGGGATGCAAGAGAACTTGAAAATCCTCCAATCCTACTGTGATAAGACAGGCCTAGACGTTAATGTCAATAAAACTAAAGGCTTCCACTTCACATGCAAAAGGAAGACCTTCATATATAATCACGTAGCGAAATGGAAGATCAGAAACGAAGCCATCAAATACATCCCACCAGGAGACACTGAGAAGTACCTGGGAGCCCGGATAGACCCATGGGCTGGCGTGAAAGAAAGCGAATGGGAGGAAAAGCTGAAAGCCTGGGTTGAAGGCCTGAGGTCGGCAGCACTCAAGCCAACTCAGAGATTGGAACTGCTCAAAGTGCATGTCATTCCAAGGTTATACTTCCATCTGATACTGACAGAAGCGTCACAAAATACATTGGTAAAGCTAGACCAGATCATTCGAAACGCGGTAAAAGAATTCCTACACTTGCCACAACATGTAACGGACGGCTTACTGTACTCAAGGAACAGAGACGGAGGTCTGGCAATACCCAAGCTCGAGGTTCAAATTCCATCCGCTATAATAAGAAAGCGTGAATCTCTTGAGCGCTCAACCGACCCCATCATAAGAGCTTCTTTCCAATTCAGGGAAGAAAGCAATAAGGAAACCATTGAGGAATATCGGTCACTAAACGTACTACAAGAAATTAAAGGTTTCCTGGTTGAGAAAAATATACCAGTTGTACCAGACCCGGAGGTGCTGACAATGATGCTAGAAGGCGGGCAATTGTCAGAAAAGCAAAAACAACGCTTGCTAAAACCCCCAATGAGTACGGAGCATGGCGAGAGTGGGAATTCGAAAAGTGGAGTAATATGGAATGTCAGGGGGCTGGCATTAAATACTTCCACGGAGACAGGATATCCAATGCCTGGCTCAAACCGCACGCAAAGAATCGATCTAGGTACGTTATTTCAAGCCTGCTGCTCAGATCAAATCTGTATCCAACGAGAACAACCCTATCCAGGGGTAATCCTTTTGCGAACAAAAGCTGTAGGCGATGTAACGACCGACAGGAGACGCTGGCACACATATCAGGATACTGTCCGTTCGTGAAAAACAAGAGGATCAAGAGACATAACAAGGTCCTTGATCACTTGAGACAATATGTTGGTAAGTATGGATGGACGTCATACCTGGAGCCAAGGTTGGTGGCTAAGGATGGCAGTCTATGGAAACCGGACATCATCTTCAAGA
>NW_026868120.1:842427-968950 GCF_020745735.1 Hemiscyllium ocellatum | reverse complement strand
CCGAAGAGTAACCACCCAGATTCATTTCCATCCAATTCTACATTTTGCGACTGATGCCCCTAATCTACACATTCCTGAACACTTTGGGCAAATAAGCATGGCCAATTCTCCGAACCTGTAAATCTTTGGACTGTGGGAGGAAACCAGAGTACCAGGAGGAAACCCACACAGGCACAGGGAGAAAATACAAACTCCACACAAACAAATTTCTGAGAATTCTCCGGTTTGCCACAATGTCTAAAATTCTTCTGAACTCACTTCCTATGATAAATATAATCTCTTTAATTTATTATGTTAGCCTCCATTAAGTCACTTGCCCTTTCTTTGGTGATTCTACCTTAAAGAAGTAGACATATTTTCAGACATTGCAGGATTTCTGTAGATCTCCCGGTCCTGATCACGTGTATCCAGGAACACAGCAAGAGGGGAGAGAAGATATTGCAGGGGCCCTGGCTGATCCTTTGCATCATCGCTGCCCATGGGGGAGGTCCCGGAAGACTTAAGGGTAGTGAACGTTTTTGACGGTGTACAAGGAGGGCTGCGAAGAAGAACCTGTGAACTATAGACCAGTCAGCTTAACAACTGTGACATGTAATTTCCTGAGAAGATTTTGAGAGATAAGAATGCATGCATTTGAAAAGACACGGTTTCATAAGGAGCAGTCAGCACTGCTTTGTGCATAGGATATCATGGCTCACAATTCTTTAGCGTTATTTTGAAGAAGTGACATGGAATGTTGATGAGGGTAGATGGTAGTCGTATTCTATCTAGATTTCAGAAAGCTTTTGATAAGGTCCAACATGATAGGCTGCTCTGAAAGGTTCGATGGCGTGGAATCCAGGGGGATCTGGCAAATTGGACACTCAATGGGCTTGATGGTAGAAAGCAGAGGCTAATATACTGGAAGGATGCTTGTTGGACTTGAGGCCTGTGATTAGTAGAGTGTCTCAGGTGTCGGTGATAGACCTATTACTCTTTGTTATCCATATCAATGATTTGGATGAGAATGTGCAAAGCATGGTTTCTAATTAGGCTGATGACAATAAAATGGGCAATACTGTGAACAGTGAGAAAGGTTATCAGAAATTGCAGCAGGACATTGATCAGCTGGGGAAGTGGGACGAGAAATGGCAAATGGAGATTAATATATGTGGGGTGTTGCATTTTGGAAAGTCAAATCCAGGTTGGCGCTTCGTGGTGAATGTTATACTCTGAAGGAATACAGAAGAACAGAGGGACAATGGAGCTCAGGTCCTTGGTTCTCTGAAAGTAGTTGCACGTAGATACAGCAGTGAAAAAGGCTTTTGGCACACTGGCCTTCAGTCAGGGCATTGAGTATACAGGTTGGCGAGTTATATTGCAGTTGTACAGGACGCTGGTGAGGCATGCACTTGAGTATTGTGTTCGGTTTTGTTCACTTTGCCATAGGAAGGATTTGATTAAACTGGAAAGAGGACTGAAGAAATTTACAAGGATGTTGCCAGTACTGGATGGTCTGAGTTGTAGGGAGAGTTTGGACCGGCCAGAATATTTTCCTTTGAGTGTAAGAAACTGAGGGGAAATCGTATAGAAAAGTATAAAATAATGGGATGCATGGATAAGGTGAATGCACTCATTCTTTTGCCAGTTTTGGGAATCGAGGTCTAAAGGACATCAGGTTAGAGGTGAAAGAACAAAAAGGATCCTGAGCGCCAACTTTTTTTAGGCAGAGGTTGGTACACATACGGAATTAGCAGACAGCGGTTTTGTTGAGGCAAGCACATTAACAACGTTCAAAAGGCTTTTAGACAAATATGTGGATAGGAAACATTTAGAAGAATAAGGGCAAGGACACGGAAATGGAATGAGCAGGATGGACGTTTTGGTCGGCACGGACCACTTTGGTCCAAAGGGCCTGTGTCCAAGCAGCAGGGCTCCATGGTTCTATGACTCTAACAACCATTGCATGTCCATCACTTCATGCTCAAACATTAAATATTGTAGGCGCTGTACAAAATATAACATATTAACGTCTCTATTCCTCAGAGCAAGATTACTAATGAGTCCTTCTGACCACACAACACCAAATCCGAAATAACCTGCTCTCCTGTTTGAGTTATAACATACTCTTCAACCAACCTGTTATACGCTTATAGAATTTATTTTTCACAAATTAGCAGTCGCTTAGTTAACGCAGTTTAGATGCAATTTAAGATCATGCAATAATACTGCAGCACCCACAGTATTTGCATCTCTAATTTCCAGAGTATACAATGCACAGAATTTACAAGAGAGCATTGGTTTAGATACAATGCTTGCTTCTCCTTCCTATTTGTAAGATCCACCCAAACTGATTCTGTGTAATCTGAGGGATATGGTCAGTGGCTTTATTAGTGATACACTTGGACAAGACATTCGGTGAGGGTCACCTCGACACTGACATGATCTGAAGAAATGACCAATATCACAGGACAAGTATCAATATCCTGTCAACTCTGTCAGGTTAACTGTTAGCCTACTCTCTCTGTTCCCTTACACTCACTACCTGTTATAGCACCTACCCCCTTACAAGGCTTACATTCTATCTCCAAATCAGGTTCACGCACTACCACTCTCACTATTGAATTCAGCACCTTTCCCCGCCACCCCCAACCCACGCGCTCTCTCTCCCTCCACTATACTCCCAACACTAATAACACTGCATGGATATAACAGTGGACTGACTCCCTCCGGACACCTCACCATTTCCCCTCCCCCTCCACATACACCAGCACTAAGAGCAGGGCCACACACCCTCGCCATCACTCCTCCCCGCCATTCTCCCATTCCAGGAGATATGGACTGTAATAGGAGAGAAAGGACCAAGCCAGATGGTGGAGCACCCGATATCTGACCCATCCTCCAGCCTACCCCACCTCCCCCCTCCCTGGCATGTGGGGAGGACCCTGGTACGAGCCAGAGTGGACCAGGAGTGACGTATGGAGATTCCGTGACATCCATGTCCCTCCAACTGAGTAAAAAACAACGTTCAGTGAAGGGCAATTCGCATTTTAACCACTCCGTCTGTTCTCAGATTTTCTCCCTCCCCCAAAACAACAAATATCTATCTGCAATGAGATACAGACACAAAATATTCAGAGACATATGTAAACACACTAATATACTAACACTCACGGTACTTACACAGAGATAGAACCGCACACAAGTAGTGGCATACGGGAACATAGACATAGAACATAGAAAATAGAAAAATACAGCGCAGTACAGGCCCTTCGGCCCTCGATGTTGCGCCGACCAAAGCCTACCTAACCTAAACTAGCCCAATAACCTCCATATGCTTATCCAATGCCCACTTAAATGACCATAAAGAGGGAGAGTCCACCACTGCTACTGGCAGGGCACTCACAACCCGCTGAGTAAAGAATGTACCCCTGACATCTGTCCTATACCTACCTCCCCTTAATTTAAAGCTGTGTCCCCTGGTAACACCTGACTCCATTATCGGAAAAAGGTTCTCACTGTCAACCCTATCTAAACACCTAATCATCTTGTACAACTCTATCAAATCTCCCTAAACCTTCTTTTCTCCAATGAGAACAGCCCCAAGTGCCTCAGCCTTTCCTCATACGATCTTCCTACCATGCCAGGCAACATCCTGGTAAACCTCCTCTGCACTCGTTCCAATGCCTCCACGTCCTTCCTATAGTATGGCGACCAAAACATCACGCAATACTCCAGATGAGGCCGCACCAGAGTCTTATACAACTGCAACATGACCTCAGGACTCCGGAACTCAATTCCTCTACCAATAAAGCCCAGTACACCATATGCCTTCTTCACAGCACTATTTACCTGGGTGGCAACTTTCAGAGATCTGTGTACATGGACACCAAGATCCCTCTGCTCATCCACACTACCAAGTAGCCTAACATTAGCCCAGTAATCCATCTTCTTGTTACTCCTACCAAAGTGAATGACTTCACACTTAGCTACATTGAACTCCATTTGCCACCTTTCTGCCCAGCTCTGCAACGTATCTCTATCCCGCTGTAACCTGCCACATCCTTCTTCGCTGTCCACCACTCCACCGACTTTCGTGTCATCCGCAAACTTGCTCACCCAGCTTTCAAGCCCCTCCTCTAGGTCATTTATAAAAACGACAAACAGCAATGGTCCCAAAACAGATCCTTGTGGAACACCGCTAGTAACTGCACTCCAAGATGAGCCTATACCATCAACTACTACCCTCTGTCTCCTTCCAGCCAGCAAGTTCCTAATCCAAACCTCTAATGCACCCACAATGCCATACCTCCGTAGTTTTTGCATTAGCCTACCATGGGGTACCTTATCGAACGCCTTGCTAAAATCCATATACACCACATCTACTGCTTTACCCTCGTCCACTTACTTGGTCACATTCTCAAAGAACTCAATAAGGTTTCTGAGGCACGACCTGCCCTTCACAGAACCATGCTGACTATCCTTGATCACATTATTCCTATCCAGATGTTCATAAATCCTATCCCTTATAATTCTCTCTAAGACTTTGCCCACTACAGACGTGAGACTCACAGGCCTATAGTTACTCGGGCTATCCCTACTCCCCTTCTTGAACAAGGGGACCACATTCGTTATCCTCCAGTCTTCTGGCACTATTCCCGTAGACAATGACGACATAAAAATCAAGGCCAATGGCTCCGCTATCTCTTCCCTAGCTTCCCAGAGGATCCTAGGATAAATGCCATCAGGCCCAGGGGACTTATCTATTTTCATCCTTTCCAGTATTCCCCAGACCTCTTGCCTACATACCTCAATGTCATCCATTCTAATCACTCGTGACTGAATGTTCACATTAGCAACAGTGTCCTGTTCCTGAGCGAATACTGAAGAAAAGTATTGATTTAGTGTCTCCCCAATCTCCTCCGCCTCCACGCATAACTTCCCACTACTATCCTTGACTGGACCGATACCTACCCTAGTCATTATTTTATTCCTGACATACCTATAGACAGCCTTTGGGTTTTCCCTAATCCTACCAACTAAGGACTTTTCATGTCCCCTTCTCGCTGCTCTTAGCTCTCTCTTTAGATCCTTCCTGGCTACCTTATAACTCTCAATCGCCCCAACTGAACCTTCACGCCTCACCTTGACATAGTCCGCCCTCTTCCCTTTCACAAGGGATTCCAATTCCTTATTAAACCACGCCTCCCTCACAAGACCCTTTCCTCCCTGCCTGACTGGTACATACTTATCAAGGACACCCAATAGCTGTTCCTTGAACAATCTCCACATATCATTTGTGTTCTTCCCTTGAAGCCTATTTTTTCAATCCACGCATCCTAAGTCATGCATTACCGCATCATAATTTCCCTGCCCCCAGCTATAACTCTTGCCCTGCAGTGCACACTTATCCCTCTCCATCACTAGAGTAAAAGTCACCGAGTTGTAGTCACTGTCCCCGAAGTGCTCACCTACCTCCAAGTCTAACATCTGGCCTGGTTCATTGCCTAGAACCAAATCCAGTATAGCCTCACCTCTTGTTGGCCTGTCTAAATATTGTGTCAGGAAACCCTCCTGCACACATTGGACAAACACCGACCCATCTAATGAACTCGAGCTATAGCGTTCCCAGTCAATATCTGGGAAGTTAAAGTCCCCCATAACAACCACCCTGCTAGTTTCACTCTTCTCCTGAATCATCCTCGCAATACTTTCCTCTACTTCTCTCGGACTATTAGGAGGCTTGTAGAAAACTCCTAACAGGGTGACCTTACCTTTCCTATTTCTAACCTCAGCCCAAACTACCTCAGATGGCAAGTCTTCCTCCACCGTCCTTTCCACTGCTGTAATACTATCCTTGACAAGCAATGCCACACCTCCCCATCTTCTACCCGCATCTCTGACCCTGCTAAAACATTTAAACCCTGGAACCTGCAATAGCCATTCCTGTCCCTGTTCTACCCACGTCTCTGTAATGGCCACAACATCGAAGTCCCAGGTACCAACCCACGCTGCAAGTTCACCTACCTTATTTCTTATACTTCTGGCATTGAAGTATACACACTTCAAGCCACCTTCCTGTTACAGGCACCCTCCTTCGAGATCGATGCCTTGTTCCTAACCTCCCTATACTCAAGATCCTGTACCCTAAAGCTCCAGTCCAGGTTCCCTTGCCCCTGCTGAGTTAGTTCAAACCCACCCAAAGAGCACTAGCAAACCTCCCTCCAAGGATACTAGTGCTCCGCAGGTTCAGGTGTAGACCATCCTGTTTATAGAAGTCCCACCTTCCCCAGAAAGAACCCCAGTTGTCCGGAAAGCGGAATCCCTCCCTCCTGCACCATCCCTGTAGCCACGCATTTAACTGTTCTCTCTCCCTATTCCTCGACTCTCTATCACGTGGCACGGGTAACAAACCAGAGACAACAACTCTGTTCCTTCTAGCTCTGAGCTTCCAACCTAGCTCCCTGAAAGCCTGCCTGACATCCTCACCCCTCTTCCTACCTATGTCGTTGGTTCCAACGTGGACCACGATCTCTCCCCTTCCCCCTTAAGGACCCGGAAAACACGATCAGACACATCACGTACCCTTGCACCTGGGAGGCAACATACCAATCGAGAGTCTCTGTCGCCCCTGCAAAACTGCCTATCTGTGCCCCTAACTATTGAGTCCCCAATAACTATCGCTCTACCTTTCTCCACCCTTCCCTTCTGAGCAACGGGGACAGGCTCCGTGCCAGAGGCCTGAACCTCGTTGCTTAACCCTGGTAAGTCATCCCCCCGACAAGTATCCAAAATGGTATACTTGTTCTTGAGGGGAATGACCACAGGGTGTCCCTGCACTGGCTGCTTCCTCCCACTCCCCCCTCACTGTCACCCATCTCTCTATAACTTTCGGAGTAACTACTTCCCTAAAGCACTGATCTATGACCACCTCTGCCTCACGAATGATCCGCAGTTCATCCAACTGCAGCTCCAGTTCCCTAACACGGCCTTGGAGGAGCTGGAGATGGGTGCACTTCTTGCAAGTGTAATCAGCAGGGACGCTAATGGCTTCCCTCACCTCATACATGTTGCAAGAGGAACATTGCACTGCCTTCGCTGCCATCCCTCTAAACGGTAAACTTTAAAAAACTAGATCTAAAGAAACAAACAAGCAAAATGCAGCACTTACCTGCTTACCACAACGGCTCTACCCTTGTAGTGCCTCGGGTTCCTCGCCTGCGTGCTTATATAAGAAAAAAAAACCTTCCCAGGTAGTCTAGCGAGACACCAGCTTCCGGGTCCGCTCGGCGCTTAAAAAAAACTTTAAATTTTAGCCGTTAAAAAAACAAAAACTGGACTATACCCGCGACTTAAAAAAAAACACCACCAGACAGCCGTTACCTGCTCCGCCGAGAGAGTGAGGCCGAAGGCTTGAAGCTGCGCACTTACACAAAAAAAAACCTTCCCAGGTAGGCTAGCGCGACACCAGCTTCCGGGTCTGCTAGGCGCTTAAAAAAACCTTTAAATTTTAGCCGTTATAAAAACAAAAACTGGACTATACCCGCGACTTAAAAAAAAAAACCACCAGACAACCATTACCTGCTCCGCCGAGACAGTCGCACACAAATAGGCACAAGCGCAAGTAAAACACACATATAAACCAATGTCAGCACATAAATACACAATACACAAATACACATAAATACACAAACACACAGACACATGAACAAACACACACAAGTACGCATATGGACGCACAGAGACACAGATACGAGTGCTTATAAGACAGAGATAGATAGGCTTTTGATGAATAAGCATGTCAAGAGTTACAGAGAGTCGTCAGCAGAATGATGTTGAGAAAACTCTAAGCCAGTATTAAATGGCATTCAGAGTAGATTGGCCGAATGGCCTACTTCTGCGTTTTTAATGCTCCTGTGGTGTCATGCCATCAGTTTTTCTCTTCCTGGGAGAGGAGCAGAGAATGAGTTCAATACATATTTGATTGAAAAGAGTCAGTGGTCCTATTGGATAGCTTTAGAGGTTTGAATGGTTTATATCTATGCCTAATTATTCTGGCCTTGTGTTTCAAAAGAGGTGGCGATTTCATGTTAGGTTAACACTGTTTAATATAACGAGTCCCACACTGAAATAAGGTCGCCCCATTTCACTTTAGTGTTGTACTATTTGTAGGGTCCTCATCCTCAGGGAGCAGTGAAGACTCGGTTTTTGAAGATATTCAAGACTGAGCTCGACTGATCTTTGCTGGACAGGATAGTCAATATTTATTGGGAACAGACAGGAGATGGATGGTCAAACACAATCAGATCAGCCATGAGCATTCTGACTGGTGGCTCCGAATAGCCAACTGCTGCCCCTACCCCACGTGTTGTTCCCTCAATCCACCGTCGACGCGGTTACAGGGATATACTGCTGCTACTATCTCATGCATTATGCCCTCCGTCCACTCGTCGAAGCTGGGACAGAGATATGGAACCACCTCATTCAGCCAGTCTTTATCATTACCATGAGACTGGTGGAGACCATTCTGCCTCTTTCACGAGTTACAGAGAAAAATGGAACGAATCATTTTAGCTCCTTGTGTACATTTTACTGCACAGCAGGCCATTTAAACTGCCTGAACTGCTACACAGGTAGCGGTTGCTAACAGTCAATAGAGAGAAGATGTAAATGCTTATTTTCACGTTACAAAGCTGTAACTGGTGGAGTGCCTCAGAGATCACTATGGAATCATCAACGCTTAATATCTGTATCAAAGATCTGGAGGAAGGGACTGCATATATCAATGCCCAATTAGCTGAACACCAAGCTGGTCATCCAGTATGTTATCAAATGGATGTCGTGTGTCATCAATGTGATAAAGGTAAAGGGATGTTAGTGAGCAAACCTTCAGCAGATACAGCAGAATGTGAGTTGTCTATTTTGGATGGAAGGAAAAACAATGTTAAACAATTTAAGTGGGAAGAGAATAGAGAACTCTGTGATACAGACGGTAATCATGATCCTGGTACATGAATCATATGTGGTTAGTCTGCATTTGCAGTAAGTGATTTGGAAGCTAAGTGGAATGATTGTGTTTCTGTCAAAGGGTACCAGGTTTGATCAGGAATGTTTTATTGCATCTGTACCAGTGAAAGTGTGGAGTGCAGATGTTGGAGATCTGAGTCCAACAGTGTGAGGCCTGAAAAGCGCAACCTATCAGGCAGCATTCGAGGAGTGGGAGAATTGGCGTAACGGGTGCAATTCCTTCATCAGGAATCTGCCAGAAACATCGAGTCTCCTGTTCGTTGGGTGCTGCCTGACCTGTTGTGATTTTCCAGAATCACATTTTTCGAGTCTACATTTGTACAGGGCTTTGCTAAAACCACATATGACACATTATGTGCAGTTTTGATCCCTTAACCTAAAAACAAGATAATTGTTTTCGAAGCTTATCAACAATGTTTTGTTCACATTTTCCTGGAGTGGAGGCCTTTCGTTCTGAAACATTATCAGTTTTGGTCTTAGATGAGAAATCTTTTTGAAGCATACACGATTTCGAGAAAATCAGCTGGATACATATTTTCTCTTCTCAGGGACACTAAAACTATGGAATAAATGTTAAGAATAAAATGTATTGATTTTCGCACAGATATTTGGAGACATCAAACGATTTTCAAAAATTAACCAGATGCATACCTACATATCATCAAATTATAAAACAGTAATTTTCTTTTTTGCTAATGAAAGGCACTGGGTATAACAACAACAATGATGCACTTGCATATCGTCCATTATTATCCATTCCAGAGAAGGTTCCCAACGAGCGCACACGATCCAGTTTTGTGTTCAGTTGACGCAATTGTATGTTTCAACACAGATAGGGAGCACAATGTTCCCTGCCTACGAAGCAGCAGCTGATTGATCCCTCTCTGTTATTGTGTTCCACCTGACAACAGTAAATCCCTGACTCACCTGAGTCATGGAGAATTCCTGTTGAGAGATTCATTGGAATCTCCCTACAGTCTGAAGCAAAGGGAATTCAGCTAAATCCAACTATTCTGGCGAGAAATCGCATTACAAGCAGCTTGACTGAGCAGAATGGGCGGCACGGTGGCTCAGTTGTTAGCACTGCTGCCTCACAGCACCAGGGTCCCAGGTTTGATTCCAGCCTCCGGCAACTGCCTGTGTGGAGTTTGCATATTCTCCGCCTGTCTGCGTTGGTTTCCTCCAAGTGTTCCCGTTTCCTCCCACGGTTCCAAAAATATGCCGTTCGGGTGAATTAGCCATGCTAAATTGTCCATAGTGATAGGTGCATTGACCAGAGGGAAATGGGATTGGTTGTGTTACTCTTCGGAGGGTCGTTGTGGACTTGTTGGGCCGAAGGGCCTGTTTCCACACTGTAGTGAATCTAATCTAATAACTTCAGAGAAAAGAATAACATTTGAGACAGTCTATCATCTATCCATTTGTTATGAGTTCCACTATAATGACACTCTGGAAAGCTTTCATTTTTCTATTTTGTCTGAAGTGTGAATGGGTGTGTGTGTGTGTTTGACATTTTTCTAGAGGATGAGCCAGGCTGACATTTATATCATTAGCCATATCACTAAACTTTGAAATTTGTTGTAAACAGTGGAGCAGTCTAACTGCAAAAGGCAACACCGACCCTGCAACATTGATTGGACCGCGAATTCTAAAAGGGCTGTTCAAGTGGGAATTCCCTTCCCCAGAAGTTTGTGGTACCTGGATGTTTACATTTATTCAAAGTTGTGTCTGTTAAATATTTGATGGACAAGTGAATGTAGGAAAATGTTGCACGTACAGAAGAAGCACTGCTGAGACCACAATCAGATCAGCTACGATTTTAGTGCGTGGCAGAGGCAAGAAAAGTGTCTAATGGCCCACTCTTGCTCCTCAGTCCGATGTTCCTATTTTCCATTCAGCCCCTCACAGCTCCTGCACACGAGTAGATGGAGGCCACTTGCTCGAAATACCTGGTCCACAGTAATCCAAGATTTCCTTCTGTCCATCACAATTGGCATATACAGTTTGGTGTGGGGTCAAAAATGTTAATTCAAAACCCAGGATGGGCTCAAAAGACACCTTTGATCTCTTTATATCGTGTCTCCTCTCTGCAACTTGTGCTTCATTTGTTGGTCATGGTGCAGACCCAGATTCATTGTGAATACAGTCCCCATACCTCACCCAGAGATGAGTCGTAAAATTCTTTGCTTTCTCTAACTGCAACATCCAATAACGGAATGCTTAGGAAAATTACAACCATTAAATTACTAATTACAGAAATTGAAAGCATGAGGAACAGGATCGGATGGTAATTCGGATGGTCAGGCCTGCCATGCCATTGTAGAAGATTATGGATGATCCAATGTTGGTATCAACTCTGCTTTATTTCCCAATTCTTCACATCCCTCAATTCTATGACAAGTTGAAAAACCCACCTACTTCCTCTACAAATCCTTTCAGTGATCTAGCTCCCCGAACTCTATGTACCAGATAACTCCTGACATTCACAATCCTCTGTGAGAAGGTTCCACTCCCAAAACATACACAATAACCTATTTGTATGTTCAAAAGAGGTGAACACAGTAGCTCACGTAAGTGACAGACCCTGATATCAAGGCCAGAGTTGACTTAGGACGTTATCAAGTAACGTTAAATAAATTACATTTAATAGGAATCAGCCACAATCTCTCCCCTGGTTGGGGTCAGCCATCGCAGAGAGGAGGATGTTCGTCGTTGGTGGACAACAATCCTCTCAGTCCCGGGACATCCCTACAGGAGATACTCAGGGTAGCTTCCTCGACACAACCGTCTTCAGCTGCGTCATCACTGTCCTTCCTCATTGTAACATCAGAAATGGGGATGATCACTGAAGATCACACAATGTTCAGAACATTTCCTCCCCTCAGCTCTGGAAGCAGCCTGTGTCTACGTGCAGCAAGACGTGGACTGCATTCAGGCCTGTGCTGGTAAAGTGTCCGTAACATTCATGTAACAAAATGGCCTGACTGTGCACATTTCCACCGTTAAATGAGGAGCTCATTCAGCATCTCAAGCTGGTTTCACGCGAATTTGAGCTAGCATTCAGCCCATCAGAACTACTGAACGGGAAGAGTCGCAGTACATTTAATGCACATGCCTATTTCATAGGAAGAGGAGGGGTCTGGTCAGCACATCGAACTGTTAAACAGGAACAGATGGAGCCCAAACAGTCTCTATAAACTGTTCCGTGGGACCAGGAGGAGGCCATTCAGCCTCACAAAGGCTTATACAGGAACAGGTGGATGTCACTGATGTTCCAACATGACAAATCACAGGAGCAGATCATGATGTTCGTCGTGGCTCCATTGTCTGTGGAGCATATGCTACTTTAACGTGGTTTGCTGGCAGTGAGGAGGGAACCAAAATGTTTTCTGTTACGTCTCAAGGAGACATCTTCCATCTCCGAAAAGGCAAACCCATGTTCTCCGTGGGGGTCGGAAGCTGGTGGGAATAGTAAGCTGCTTTAGACTGAAGGTATTGTGGCTGATGTTGGGATTGTGGATAACACGACGTTCAGTGCAGGATCGCGCACCAAATTAACTGGATTAATATGCGGGGATTTTATTCAAAGTCTGGATTTCCTGCTGTCTCATTGATATGGGGAGTGGGGGTGCTTGGGGGGATTGTTCTCAGAGGTGCTAGAAGTATCTGGAATTTAATAAACTTAGTAAAAACAAAGAAGCCATGGCATTTATCACCGTATCAGTGTCTGTTTAGAACATCATGTGTGATCGTCCATCCCCCTGAAGGTTCAATGCAATGCCATCTTATTCTCTCGCAGTGCGACAGATTAATCTTCACGCACACCTCATGGTACCATCATCCCGGGGATTAGTTTAGTGGAACTCCTTTGCACTCTCTCTGTAGTAAGGAGATCATTCCTTATAAAGGAGAGAAAATCTGTGCACAATATTCCTAATACTGCCTCAACAAAACTCTCAGGGATGATCACATTAATTACTTTCCCTCAGTTCGCCGTCTCCATTGCTTTCTCATGGCGTTAAAAAAAGTCATTCGCTATATACTTCCACTAATGCGAAATTTACAACTTCCGTACATCTGCATGTCAATAAAACCAGTACCAGAGGTGTCTATCGAGATGGACGTCACTCTCGGGAACAGACTCAATGAGATGGAATAGACCTACCATAAGGAATAGTAACCTACCTGATGGAAATGAGCAGTAGGAATATGGTAAACAGGAAGCAGAAGGGAGTTATCTTTACATTTGTTATTTTTCATGAAGTATATGAAGCCCTGGTCAGACCAGCATGTTATCCCTATCTTGAACTGAGTGTCTGGTTCATCTGTTCTACTAGACAGTAAAGAGTAAACCACATTGCTGTGGGTTTGCAGTTACACGGAGACCTGACCAAGGAAGGATAACCCATTGCTTCTCGAGAGGGCATGACGCAAGCAGAGGGCTTCTGTTTATTACTAATGATGATGGTTTCTTTTAAATTCCATCAACTTGCTTCATGAGACATCGACAGATTTTTGTTCTGTGCCTCTACATTAAGAGTCAATGACTTGAGTACCATACACTATCTTCCTCTCTGACAGATACTATGGAGAGAACAAGTTAAACATCTTAAGAATAATTATCTAGTCAAGGACATGTGGTTAGAAGGCACTATAAACAGATGAATCCTGATTTCATAGTGGCACGAATAAAGAAGTTTACTCAGAAGTTACACTGAAGCTGACGAGTAGATCGGTGCATCATAATGGTGATACTTGGAAGGATTTTGATTGAGGAGGATATGGAAATGTAGATCTGTGCAGGGCTAGAAGGATTATGGAGTTTGAGAATAGTCTGAGTCCTTCTCGCATATCAGTGAGCAATTTATAAATAGTAAGTTGCTTTATAGAATTTATCAGGAAAGGAATTTTTGACTGGAAGTGAAGACACTGATTTCCCATATCCAAAATTGACCTAACATGAGCAGAAACACACTTCAACCCGTTCTAATAGACAATGACTTATTAGGAACACCAACGAGAGCGAGGATGGGATAATAACCACCTTGTATAATCCAAAGGATATCTTCGATCCGTATTGCTAATGATATCCAAGGCTGAGAAAGGTAGTAAAGATCGTCGGATAAACTCCTGACCATTGTTGGAACATTCCAGTCAAATGTTCTCAGATTTTGATCCGTTGCTGGAACATTCCAGTCTATTGTTCTCAGATTCTGATCTCTCTTTCCCCTCTCTCTGGAGCTGCTGATACCTGTTAGTGCTGTCGGTGATGCCCCTGCTCATACTATGAGATATCACATCGAACCCAGTCTTTACTTGAAGAAGAGGCTAATCCTCCAGTGAAACAGTTAGGATCCACAGCGACTGACATTTATCACAGTTGCTGAACAAATGGCTCCAGTAAACCCATTTCAATTCTATACACTTATTATTAAATTTCAAAATAACGTATAAAGGTATACATTCGGAGTGGGACACGTAAGGATGACTGAGGGAAGGAATGTTGGAGATGGTAGATTGATTGTGTGTTATCATTCAATCTGAATTAGATATGGGAGTAATGACAGAGGATTGTCAGAACATAAACGAGTTTTTCTGTTTATAATTGGAAACATACAGTCTGCAACCAGTGATCAGTCATTACAATATAAATAAAACATTGAGACAACTTTTATAGTCGATAATCTGGCAGAAAAATGTGCCTAAGACAACATGGGGTGATAATAGACAAACGGCATGGATATGGTAACAGAGAATTGTCCCTGACAAATGCAATTCAGTTTGTTGCTCCGAGATCAGAGAGGACAGGTGAGGGTCATGCTGTTGATTTATTAATGCCAATCAGCTGCGATGAAGTGCCACTTACTGGACTTCAATTACAACGTGATTATGGCATTGGGGAGGAGACAGAAAACAGACAGAATTGGGGGACATGGCTGCTGAGACGAGAGTGAGGGAACATGATATTGCCCGTTCATCAATGTTAGAACGTTTCTCTTTATAAATGATTTGAAGATCAGATTCAAGTATAAATCTAAAATGAGGACTGAGGAGAGCCAATATTGCTAAAGACCATATGACCCCAAGACATAGGAGTAGAAACCTGGCCATTCAGCCCATCCAATCTGCTCAAACATCAATCAAACGTGATAGGTTTCACAAATCCATTGTCCTCATAATCCTTGATCCCCTATCCGGGAACCTATCCGACGCAGCCTTAAATATACTCAATGACCTGTCCTCCACAGCCTTCTGTGGCAGTGAATTCCATAGATTAAAATGCTCTGGCTGAAGAATTTACTCGTTATCGCTGTTCTAAAAGATCTTCACTGCGATCTATGTCTGTGCCTCGGGTCCTAATCTTTCCTAACAATGGACACATTTTCCCAATATCCACTCTGTCCAGGTCATTCAGTATTCTGTAAGTTTGAATTAGATCCCCCTTATCCTTCTAAGCCCAACGAGTATCGACCCAGGTCCTCAAGCATTTCTCATATGTTCAGCTTTTCATTCCTGGGAGCATTCCAGTGAGCATTCTCAGAACACGCTCCGGGGCCAGTACATATCTGCTGAGATATAGGGGCCAAAACTGCACACAATAATCTAAATGTGGCCTGATCAGAGATTTTTGCTGTCTTATGAGTTCATCCCCGCTTTTATATTCAATTACTTTCAAAATAAATCCTTTCATTGTATTTGCCTTCGTAACTACTGACTAAACTTACAGATTTACCTTGAGAGACGCCTGGACTAGGATTGCCAAGTATCTTTGCATTTCACAGTCCTGAAATGTCTCCCCATTTAGAAAATAGTCCGTGCCTCTATTTTTCGTACCAAAGTGCATGACCTCATACTAGTCCATGTTTTACCCCATCTGCCACTGCTTTGCCCATCTCCTAACCTGAATCCTTCTGAAGCTTATCTGCCTCCTGCTTGCTACCTATCCTCTACATATCTTTGTAATATCTGCAAATTTAGCCAGACTGCCCTCTGTTCCATCATCTAGATCATTAATGTACAATGTGAAAAGTCGTCCCACCATTGAGTCTTGCAGAACGCATTATGTCACCGGCTGCCATCCTGAGAAAGAACATTTTATCCCCACTACCTGCTTTTTTTTTAACCAACAGCCGAGCTTCTATCCATGCTAGCAACTTGCCTCTGTCACCATGGGCCCTTATCATAATCAATACTCTTCTGTGTGGCGCTTGTCAAAGGCCTTCTTGAGGTCCGGGTAATAACATCCGGGTAATAACATCCATGACAAGCAACATGAATTCGACTGGGACAACACTACTATCATAGGACAAGCCCAACAGACAACAGCCAGGGAATTCCTAGAGGCATGGCACTCATCCACAGATTCAATCAATAAGCACATCGACCTGGACCCAATATATTGACCACTGCAGCGGACAGCTGAACTGACAACCGGAAGTGGCAGATTCAAACCACTACAAATGCCGGAGGAAAGATCACAGAAGTGCTTCACAGGAGGCTCCCAAGCACTGAGGATGTCACCTAGACAGGGGACGAAACGTCTGCAACACTAATTCCCAGCTCGGCGAACAGAACCACAACATCAATTGGCTCTCCTTGGTCTAAGCTGCTTGTTACTTTCTCAAAAGTCTCTAGCAGATGTGTCACGCATGACCTCCCCTTGATGAAACCATTCTGACTTATCCTATACTACCATACACCTCCAAGTATTCAGAAATCTCATCCTTCTCGATCTGTTCCAGGATTTTACCCACGACTGAGGTTAGGGTGCTGGATCTGTAATTTTCCGTCTTCTGCCTTATTCCCTTTTTAAACAAGGATTTTACGTTAGCGCTATTCTAGTCCTCTGGGACATTCCCTGATTCTAATGATTCATGAAAGATCACCACTAACGTCTCCAGTACCTCTGAGCTTACTCCCTTAGAACGATGTGGTTTAGTCCTTCTGGTCCAGATGATTTATCTATCTTTATCCCATTCGGCTTTCCTACCCCTGCCTTGGCGATGGGTGGTATTCTGAGCTTTGCCCCTTCACACTGTTGACTTTTTGGGAAATTATTTGTGTCCTCAGCCATTTCTTTGTTCTCCACTACTGTCTGTCCTGTGCCATTTTCCAGCAGCCTAACGTCCACTTTTATCTCGCCTTTGCCCTTTTTATATCTAAAGAAAATCTTGCAATTTTCCTTGATTTAATTGACAAACTTACCCTCATATTTAATCTCCTCCCTCCATATTTCTTATTTAGTTTCCATCTGTTGGTTTTTGTGAGCTTCCAAATCGTCTGGTTTTCCTCTGACTTTCGTCGCATTATATGCTGCTCTTTTGCTTTTATTCTGTCCCTGACTTCCGACACAGCGCTCCGAAAGCTGGTGTGCTTCCAATTAAACCTGGTGGATTATAACCTGGTTTTGTGTGATTTTTAACCTCGTCAGCTATGTTTGTTTCATCCTCCCCCGTATCATGCTTCTTTTTTTAGTCTGGATAAATCTCTTTTATGTCTAATGAAGTACTCCCAGATACTCCTGTCATTGCTGTTCCACTGTTTTTCATGCTAGGCCCCTCTCCCAGTCACTTCTACCCAGCTCCTCCCTCATGCCTCTGTAGTTGCCCTCATTCAGCTGAAATGCATTTAATTCTGATTCTATCTTCTCCATGTCAAATTGCAGAAAAAGTTCAATCATATTATGATCACTGCTTCATGCGTGTTCCTTCACCTTAAGCTCTCTTAAATAGTCTGCCTCATTGCACAACACGAAACCCAGTATTACCTGTTCCTGTGTGGGCTCAATCAGAAGCTGAGCCAAAAAGCCTGATCGAAGATTATCCACAAATTATTTTTCTTGCGAATCACTACAAACCTGATTTAGCCAGTCCCCCCGTTGTATTGAAATCTCCCATGACTACTGTACTTTGTTTTTTCTACTCATCTTTTCTATCTCCTGGTGTGAATTGTGCCACAGCTACCGACTACTTTTTGGAATCCTGAACATTACGCCAAGTACGTTTTTTTTTACCAACCTTTGGGGATATTCAATTCTCCCCACACTGATTTTGTGCCATCTGACTCTACTTTAGGTGATACAGTCAGAGAGATGTACAGAATGGAAACAGGTTCTTCAGTCCAACTCGTCCATGCCGACCATATATCCCAAACTAATCTAGTTCCATTTGCCAGCACTTGGCCTATATCCTTCGTACACCTCCTATTTACATACCTATCCAGATGTCTTTTAAATATTAGAATGGGACCAGTGTCCACCACTTCCTCTCACATTGTTTCCATACACACACCACCCTGTGCATGAAAAATCTTGCTCCTTTCGTCCCTTTTAAATCTTTTCCTTCTCAACCTAAACCTATGCCCTCTAGTTCTCCCCCATCCCAGGGAAAATACTTTGTCGATTTATCCGATGCATGCCCCTCGTGATTTTCTAAACCACTATAAGGTCACCCCTCAGCCTCTGACGCTCCAGGGCAAACAGCCCCAGCCCATTCAACTTCTCCATGTAGCTCAAACAGTCCAATCCTGGGAACATCCTTGTAAATCTTTTCTGAATCCTTTCAGGTTTTAAACAGACTTCTTATTGCAAGGAGATCAGAATTCTTATGATTGATTAATTTGCATTCTTACTAATACATCGACCGCTCCCTTCACTCAACCTGTCCTTTTGATAGGATGCATTCCCTTGAATATTCAGCTGTCAATCCTCATCCCCTTACAGCACGTCTCTGCCAATTTAAATCTGCGCCACAAGCTCATTTAACTGATTTTGTATCCAGCATGCATTCAGATATAACACTCTCAGTCCTGTATTAACCATCCTTCCGCTTAGTGGCATTCGTCTGTCCAGTGTGCTTGAAGTTTGATTGTTTACACTTTCAATACACTCTGTCCTATTTGTGACTGTGTTGGAGATTTTAATAACTCCTCCTGCGTTCTGCACTCTTACCTCCTCTTTTAATTCCACATAACCAAAACCCCACCCCAAACCTAAAAAAATTGTTGAAAGATCTGCCCGCAGTCCTAGTTATGTGTTTTTTTTAGACTATGGTCCCAGCATTGTCCAGATGAAGACCGGCCCATCAGAACAGGTTCCTTTCTCCCCAGTACAAAATACAGGGACAAAATGACTTTTTCTACATTCCAAAATATGGTAAGTACAAACAGATAAGATTGTTAAAATACACTCATGACCTTGAGCTATATAATTTGCATTGTGAATTAGAAAAACAATGGAAGTGTTGTGCAAACTTTATCAATCATTATTCGGCCTACAGCTGAGATGCTGATTTCCCCTTTGTCAGTGATCACCTTCACTGAGATTCTCTGGTCCAGTCCCACACACAGTCTCTCAGGGGCTGATCATTTCTTGCTGCTGTTCACCCAGTCTATTGAAGTTAAACCAGCTTGTACATGGAACCAATCAATTGGTCTATTGGATTCTGTTTAACTGTCAGCAACCCAGCTCTATGATGTTATTGGAGATAAGTGATCTGGGATAACAGCCAGTATCAGCACAGTGCTCACAAGGTATGGCACCAGATTAAGGGCTTGCAATCCAGGCGACTTTCTAAATAAAATTTCAATCTTCTGCCTATTTTCGTCATGCTGTCTCATGATCTATCCACGTTCAGTCTCGACGTACACCCGTTCCTTTTACTCAGTCTGTCGCTCTGCTTTCAATCCGCTCTGTTGATCTCCCTTCACATTCTTTCTTTTTGTTTCATTCGCCATCTCTCTCTCTCTCTCTTTCTCCCCCCCCCCCCCCCAGTCTGTCTCAAATAACTGTCTCTGCTTTCAGATAGTGCAGTTGGAGAGCTTGTGGATGTACAATGGGCTGAATTGCCTCCGTCTGTGCTGTATTAATTCTGAGGTTCTCTGACCGACAATAACGACATTCAGTACCTGGAGAAACAAGCTGGTCCTGCGAAGTACACAATCATCCATTCCCTCTTCCTGTTTTCAGACATGTAGTGTCCTGGAAATATCTGTTCAAATGAAATAGATTAAAATTCGAGCAGTTGGGAGGACATTCCCCAGACAATATTGCAATCAGTATTTAAGAAACAGTTCCACCACTCAAAATGTGGATTTGCCTGATAGCAGCTCCTCCCAATTAATAGCCCCTCTGTTCTGCCTGATGCTGGCGTAATTTGCCTTCGGCCAATTTATTAACTTCCACTAGGTACTGACTTAGTCTGTGTTCGTAGTTATCTCTAACCTGAGGGCGTTGTGATCACTATTTCCAAAATGATTTTCTACTGAATGATCAGTCACCTGGACACACTCATGATCTAATACGAGGTCCAGTAGGGCCCCTCCTGTAGTTGGACTATCCACATACCGCTGCAAATAACTTTCTTGGATGCACTTAACAAATTCTACGCCATCTAAGCCTCTTGCTCTAAGGGACTCCCAGTCAATATTGGGGATGTTAACGTCACTCATTATGGCAACTCTTTTATTAATGCACTTTTCCGTAACCGGCCTCCATATTTGTTCCTCAATTTCTCAGTGGCTGTTGGAGGGACTACAGTTTAATCCTAACACAGTGCTTGCATCCATATTATCTTTGAGCTCTATTCATGTTGACTTGGTAGATGAGCCCTCCAGTACGTCCTCCCTAAGTGCAGATTCTTCCTGATCAGTTAATGCAACTTCTCCCTTTCTTTTACCTTCCCCTCTATCTCATATTAAACAACAAAACCCTGGAAAGTTTAGCAGCCAGTCCTATTCCTTTCTCAACCAAGTCGCTATAATATTTCCAACATCCTAGCCCCATGTACGGATTCAGGTTCTAAAATCATCTGTTTATCCATAATAATCCTTGCATTAAAATAAAAACACTTCAGCCAAACACATCAGAAACTGACGTGATATTTGGTTTGAAGTTCCCTGATGTAAATTCTCTGCTGCTGTTTTCCGATGACAGGAAATTATAAAAGACTATCAGTAAAGCAGAAAATATTGTAAACAGACAATTCCAGTTTCCTCCTTTGTCACTTCAATCTGTATATTGCATTACACATGGTCCAATTTCGACAGCATACTGAATAACTTTTTAACTTTAAACAACTGTCTCCAGCCAGTCACTGCATATTCAACAACTATTTCTCGACCCACTGGATTGATTGCTCTCTTGTACCTCTATCACGAAATCTCTGTAATATGTACATTGTCATTATATGTACTCACCCAAGCTCCAAGTTCTGACCTGCCAGATTCCTCACATGAAACTAATCACACTTCAGGTTGCCAGTCCCATTGTGTTCAGTGCCCTCTGCTTCTGTGTTGCTGGTCTTAGCTGCACTGGTTTTAGTCTCCAATTCCTCCTCAGTCACTGGTATTGTCGAACTTCTGCTCTGGTCCTCTCTCCCTCATTCCCCCCCCCCCCCACCCGCCACCCCTAACTACACTAATTTAAAACCTCCTGAGTTACAACAGCAAACCTGCCTGCCAGGAGGTTGCAGCCAGTTCAGAACCATCTCATCCTTCTTGTGTAGATCCTAGGTAAAATAAGGACTGCAGATGCTGGAAATTAGATTCTAGATGAGAGTGGTACAAAAGAACCAACTCCCACAGCTACCTGGATTAAACCTCTTCCCACCCTTCCTCCAGCAAAAATGCAATCACAAAGACAAGCTCCTCCGCCTCCACCGTATCTGCTCCCAGGAGGACTAGTTCCACTACAGAACACACTAGATGGCCTCCTTCTTGAGAGACTGCAATTTCCCATTGCACGTGGTTAAAGAAGCCCTCCAACGCATCTCGTCCACATCCCACACCTCTGCCCTCAGACCCTATCCCTCCAACTGTAACAAGGACAGAACAACCCTAGTGCTCACCTTCCATCCTACAAACCTTCACATAAACCAAATCATCCGACGAAGATTCTGCCATCTACAAACGGACCTCACCACCAGGGATATATTTCCCTTCTCACCGCTTTCCGCCTTACGCAAATACCATTTCCTCCGTGACTATCTGGACAGGTCCACGCCACCCAACAACCCACTACCGGCCCTGGAACCTTCCCCTGCCACCGCAGAAATGGCAAAATCTTCGCCCACACCTCCTGCCTCACCTCCATCTAAGGTCCTAAAGGAGCCTTCCACATCCATCACAGTTTTCCCTGCACATCCACCAATATCATTTATTGTATCTGTTGCTCCCGATGTGGTCTCCTCTACACTGGGGAGACTGGCCGCCTCCTCGCAGAGCGCTTTAGGGAACATCTTTGGATCACCGCACCAATGAACCACACCGCACTGTGGCCCAACATTTCAAATCCTCCTCCCACTTAGCCGAGGACATGGAGATCCTAAGCCTCCTTTCCCGACGCTCCCTCACCACCTGACGCCTGAAAGAAGAATGCCTCATCGTCCACTTCGGAACACTTCAATCCCAAGGCATCAATGTGGACTTCACCAGTTTCTTCATTTCCCCTTCCAACACTTCATCCCAGTTCCAAACTTCCAGGTCAGCACTGTCCGCATGACTTGTCCTACCGACCTATCTTTCCACCTATCCACTTCACCATCCTCTTTGACTATCATCCCCACCCCCATTCATATTGTACTCTTTACTACCTTTCACCCACCCTCCTCTCTGACCTATCACCTCCATGCCAACCCCCATTCACCTATTGTACTCTTTGCCACCTTCACCCACCCTCCTCCCTGTCTTATCACCTCCATCCTCACCTCCATTCAACTATTGTACTTTATGCTTCTTTCTCCCCAACCCCACCCTCCTCTCATTTATCTCTCCATCCTGCAGGCACTCTGCCTCTTTTCCTGATGAAGGGCTTTTGCCTGAAACGTCGATTTTCCTGCTCCTCGGATTCTGCCTGAACTGCTGTGTTTTTCCAGCACCACTCTAATCTAGAAACTTGTGTAGATCCTACTGTCCCAGGAAACCCAATGATCCACATTTCGGAATTGCTGCCAGTTCAGGCCCATCCATTCTTCTTGTGTATATCCTCCCGACTCGGGAATTCCAAAGATCCATATGTCGGAGATTTCTGCCAGTTCAGGTCCATGCTGCCCTCCTTGTGTAGGTCCTACTGACCTGGGAATCCCAATGATCCACACGTCGGAAACTGCAGCCAGTTCAGGTCCACCCTATCCTTCTTGTGTAGTTCCTACCGACCCGGGAATCCCAAAGATCCACATATCAGATGTGCTGTCTCCCTTACCAGCTCTTTGGCCAATTTTTTTTTTCTGTACTACCTTCCTACTCCTAACATCACTGGCAAGTGACATATTCTAGTCCCTCCAAAATTCAAATATCTTTCAGCATAACTCCGGCAAGATCTTTCATTTAATTTTCTAAATATATTTATTATAATTTTTTTTAACTTTACAAACATATAAACTTATTCAAAAGTACAATCAATAATAAATATCAGTATAATAAAAAGAAAAAAAACACACAAATTACAATACAACAATTGTCTCTTAACTATTAACCTACCCTTTATTGCAAAAAAAACCCTAACACTGTACAAAGGAAAACAAAAAAAAACACAAAATGCAGCACAGCTATGCTCGGTGCAAAGCTCCCTAACAGGGGAACAGAAGCATTGTCAACTCTTACCATTCTGGTTTAACAAACACCATAATAAAGACAACTGACAAATCTGTTTCCAAATAACTCAAGCAGTGCTGCCATGCCTTATCAAAATGGTCTGTTGTGTGCTGCACCATGTTTGTAAAAGAAGTCCAAGCGAATGTCCTCCATAAGTTATTTCTGCCATCCCAGCAAGCCCGGTTGGTTCTCAGACATCCAATTCATCAGAATTTTATTCCGTGCACAGTATGCAAGAATATTAAATAGTTTCTTCCCATGCCCGTCTAATGATGGTAGATTCGGTCGACCTAAGAGGAGAGATACCGGGTCGAGTTTGACTTCAGTCCTCAATACCCTCCCTATCTCTCCCGTCTCAGTGCTCAAGTCAACACAGAGCCTATGGTATGTCCAGAAGCAATGGGTAAGAGTCCTTACACTTATTTTACATTTGGGGCAAACTGAAGATGCCCCTTTTTTAATCTTCGCCAGATGTTCTGGTGCCAGATGAGCCCTGTGCAGAACTTTTAACTGTGCTGCGCATGTCATGTTACAGATTGAGATGTTTCACGTATTCTCCCATAAGTTCTCCCATGTTTCAGAACAGATCTACACTCCGACCTCTTCCTCCCTGACCTCACATAACCGGTTAATATCCTGCCAGGCCCTGCCACCCAGCAGGCGATAGAGGGCACTAACTAAAAGGGTGCTTGTAGAACGTAGCAACAACCTCTCTGTATCGGGCTTATAGGGCTTAGTGAGAAGCGTCGTCTTCTTCTGGATGAAATCCCTAACCTGAAAAAAAAGGAAAAGGTCTCTGCTGGGTAACCTGTATTTGCAGGTCTGTTGCTCAACAGACATCATAACTTCCCCCTCAAACAAGTCTCCGAAACTAGAAAGTCCTCTCGCTACCCATAGTTTGAACCCTGAGTCCATCATCCCTGGTTGGAACCCTGCCATGCCAAGTGTACGTGTAAATGGCGAAATCTTAGATAAACAAACCGCACTCTGACGCATTGCCCTCCAAGCCCTGACTGTACTAATGACAATGGGGTATCAGCAGTGGTCCACAACTGTCCTCATCTTATCCATGATGAGCAGGTTAATAAGAAGGAACTTGGCTTGGGAAGCTTCAATATCCAGCCATATTGAGGTTGGATCATTACCTATTCATTCGCAGACGCAGGACAGCAGGGAACTTCATTGATACATTCTAATGTCTGGGAAATCAACTCCTTGCCCTCCATGGGGCAAATGAAAGTTAGTAAGTTTGATGAGAGACCTCCCATGATACCAGACGACGGAACCAAATCACCCCAGAAGCTTCCACAGCGTTGACCTGGGGAAAAAAAAATATTGGGAGCATACACATGGGATAAAGCAAGCGAGAAGAACATTCATCTTAATGAGAGATAATTCGGCTCAGCCATGAAATTGGAAGAGCCTCCCATCTCTGGATATCTCGCCTAATATTGTCGAGCAAGTGAACCAAGTTAGTCCGGAATAACACATCAAACTTGGGGGTAATAAAAATGCCGAGGTATCGGAACTCTGCCCATGAGCACTTAAAAGGGAAGTTAGGGCCACCTCCAACTTCTGGCTCATCCTTAAAGTTCCCTAAAGGCATAGCCTCCGATTTTGCAAAGTTAATCTTATATCCTGAAATAGCGCCAAATGAATTGATACATTGTATCAAATGAGGTACGGAGGTCATCGGGTTCGGTAAAAACAGAAGGACATCATCCGCATACAGTGTAATTTTGTGTGCCCTTGATCACACTTCCGGAGTGGTTCTGTGGACGTTCTGAAGAATGGCCTCTGCCAGCGGCTCTATCACCAACGTAAACAACAGAGAGCGGGGGCAGCCTTGTCAACTACCCGAAAAATCGTAACATTCCCAGACTTCACACCATTGGTGATGGCCGCGGGCAGAGGGTGGCGATATGTAACCTCCACCCACTTAGCAAAGAATTCGCCCAACTCAAACTGTTCGAAGACATTAAAAAAATACGGCCATTCCAACCAGTCGAATGCTTTCTCTCCACGTCGGAAAATCACCAACCCCTGAATCGATCGTTGCTGACAAACCTGGACCACATTCAGCAACATTCTAATATTATGAGAGGTCCTACGGCCCCTTATAAAGCCTGTCTGGTCCCTTATAAATAATATGAGGCAACACCATTTCCAATCTCAGCGCCAGGGTCTTGGATAAAATCTTGCAACCTGAATTTAATAGTGAGATGGGCCTGTATGAGGCACATTCCTCAGGAATCTTCCCCATCTCAAGAATTAAGGAAATATTAGCTACTCTCAAAGATGATAATAGGCATTCATGTATATAGGAGTGATTGTGCATCTCTAACATCGGCCCTGACAGAATCCCTATAAACTCCTTATAAAACTCGCTCGGAGGACCATCAGGGCCATGCGCTTTCTCACTCTGAAGTTGCATCCTGTATTTCCCGAACTGTCAAGGGGCCATTAAGGAGGGCGACCTGTTCCAAGGTTACCCCTGGGAGGACAAGTTTCTTTAAACAGGTTTCCACTTTATACCTCCTGTTTTCGCAACCGTCAAACTGATACAATTCAGAGTAAAAGCTCCGTAAAACCTCAACAATCTTTTTAGCACTGTATGTACGGACCCCGGCGCTATCTCTGATTGCAGTAATGGATGGGGGAGCACGCTTTTTCCGAATCAGATATTCTGAATACTTCCCTGGCCTATCCCCATATTCGAACACGCTTTGCCTAGCAAAGGCAAGTTCTTCCTTTGCGTTTTGTGTCAGTATTTAATTCAAGGCAGACCGAAGGGCCATGATCTGCTGTAGGTTAGATACCATAGGCCGCGCAAAACGTCCCGACTCCACGGCTTTCAATCATGTCTCAAGTAGACGATGCTGTTCCTCCTTCTGTCATTTCTGGATAACCGAATAGGAAATATCTAATCCCCTAGAAAAGATTTTTGCAGTCTCCCATTGCATGGACAGACTACTAGCCATGCCCGAGTGGATTGTCAAGAATTCCTGAAAGTCCTTCAAAAAGTATTGCACAAATTTGAAATCCTTAAGGGGAAAAGGTCCCAAATGCCAGTGCCACAAATCTAGCCCTTCACTCTTGGCCTTAACCTCCAAATAGACTGGTGCGTGATCAGCAATAGAATCCAGAAGAGCGAGAGAGCCAGAAAGAGGACAATACTTGTGTGACATTTTTGTTGGTTTGAGAAAAGGTGAAGTCCCTGCCGGTAGGATGAAGACATCTCCAAATATCCATCAGCCCCAACTCCTCGCATAAGCCAACCACCTGCTTGGCCTGTGAAGAAATAGCTGGGGGCCCACAAGGCATCCTGACGACTGTCGGATTCAAAAGAGGCATTATCTTTAGCATCGCAGATTGAAGATATACTGATGGCTATTCAAGCTGATTACTATACTAACGTTGCTATACCTGGTGTTCCTGGTAAGTCATTCGAGCTGTCTAGTGAAACGGTCTGAACTGAATTGATGCTCATGATATGTAAATTTTGGAAATGTGCAAGTCAACGTTTTCATTTCCAATCAACGATTCCATTCCCTAGGAATTATAACGCGCAAATTACTCGATACAAATTGTTCATCAATATGCGAGGATGAAAGAAACTGTTCTCAAGCTCCTTGATTCACTCAGTAAGTCACTCTGTCTGTCGATTGAACTGAATTGATGCTGATGATATGTAAATTTCGGAAAGGTGCAAGTCAACTTTTTCAGTTCCAATCAAAGATTCCATTCCTTAGAAATAATAACTAGCAAATAATTATTTGCAAATTCATCCCCACTATGCGATGATGATACACACTATCCTTAACCGTCTTGATTCCTTTTCCCCTGCACAGTTTACATCTCCATATCCTCCACAATCACCAATCCTGTCCACTACCAACATTATGTCATCCAGTCTCTTCCTCAGCCTCAGTGCAACTCCTGAATAAACCATCGTTTGTTCCTTTGTTAATTCCGGATGCATCTGTTTCAAGTCCCTTCTAACCACGTGTCCATTACGAAACAATTGCACTTGAGATGTTAAACTTGTTCTCTGCACAGAATCTGAAAGATGGGAAGATAGTGCATGGTGGTCACATCATTGGCTCATAATCGAGAGCCACAGAATAATAATCTGTGGATATCGGCTTGTCTCATGCTCTTTCGAGAAAGCAGTGGGTCATCCTTACCTGGTCGGGTCTCTGTGCGACTGCAAACCCACAGTACTGTGTTTTACTCTTTTCTGCATGTGGAACAGCTGAACTAACCACTCATTTCAAGATCGGCATAAGATGCTGCCCTGACCATATCTGTACACATCCCGTGATGGATGATCAAAAGGAAAGATCACTCCCTTCCTCTGCCAGTATCCCATATTCCAGCAGTTCATTTCCATTCAGGTAGGTGGCCATGCACTGTCTTAGATGCATTATTTGTGACTGATTCCCTCCCCTAGAGTGATGCCCATCTGAATTGGCACCTCCGGTGCTAGCTTTATTAATGCTGACCTACAGATGCAAAGATGTTTTAAATACAAATCAGTGACAGTGCATCGCAAATGAATAGTTTCCTATTTCACACACAAAAAAAGGAGCCAGCTAAGTGAGGGAAAGGAATTCTTGCGATCAGACCTGAGAGTGTTGTTGAGGCAGTATTTGGGGCATTGTGGATAGATTTTCTCTCCTTTATAAAGAGTGATCTCCTTCCCACAGAGAGAGTGAAGAGGAGTTTCACCAGATTAATCCCTGGGATGATGGCACCATGAGGAGTGAGTGAAGGTTGATCTGTAGCGCCGTGAGAGAATGCGAGGTAAATGCATTGAACACTGAGTGGGATGGACAATCACTCCTTATATTCTAAACAGACAACGAGAATGTGATCAATTCCATGACTATTCTTTCACTCAGGATGCATGCTTGAGGATAGATTAAGTGCCTGGGAGGACGTTACGCCCTCCTACCCCAACCCCCACTCCTCACGGTGATTGACAGACAGAGAGTTCCAGGTTTTGAAAAAACGCTCCCACATTAATACAGTGCACTTGGTGTGTGATCCTGCACTGAATGTAATATTATCCACCACCCCGACAGCAGCCACAATACCTGCATTCTAAAACAGTTAACTATTCCCTCCAGCTACTGACCATCATGAAGAATTTGAATCCATATTCTCATAGATACAAGGTGCCTCCTTGAGGTTTGGACCATAAGACAATCAGACATAAGAGCAGAAATTAGGCCAGTTAGCCCATCGAGTCTGCACCACCATTCAATCATCTCTGACAGTTTTCTTCAACCCATTCTATGACCTACTCCCTGTAACCCTTGATCCCCGGGATAATCAAAAGCTTATCTAACTTCGTCTCAGATATACTCAATGATCTACCCCCCACAGCCTTCTGTGGCAATGAATTTACAAGATTCTCCAATCTCTGGTTAAAAACATTTCTCCTCATCACTGTTCTAAAAGGTGTTCCCGTTCATCTAAGGCTGTGCCCTCGGATGCTCGTACAATTGAAACATTTTACCAACATCCATTCTGTCCAGGTCATTCAGTATTTTGCATGATTCCATTTCAATCCGTCTCATTCATCTAAACTTGATCGAGAATAGACCCAGAACCCTCAAACATGCCTCATACGATCAGCTTTGCATCCCTCTGAGCATTGTCGTGAAGATCTTGTGAACACGCTCCAGGGCCAGTACATCGTTCCTGAGCTATGGCGCTCAACATTACGCACAATACTCCAAATGTGGCCTGACCAGAGAAGTATACAACCTGTTTATATTCAATTCCTCTCGTAATAAATGCCATCAATAATAAAAGCAATTGCACTCCTAAACATTACCTCAACCTGCAAGCTTACCTTGAGAGAACCCTGCACCAAGTCCTTCTTGATTTCTGATTTTTTTCTCACCATTCTAAAAATAGACCATGCCTCTATTCTTCGTGCCAAAGTTCATGACGTCACACTTTCCCACATTGGAAGGCATCTGCCAATCTCTTTACATGTCGAAATCCTTCTTCAGACTCTCCACCTTCTCAAAACGACCTGTCCATTTTTCTATCTTTTTATCGCCTGCAAATGTAGTCAGAGGACCCTCAACTCACTCATCTAGATAGTTAATGTAACGAGTAAAAAGCTACGATTCCAACACGAGCCTTGTGGAACACAACTTGTCACCAGCTGCCATCCTGATAAGGATCAATTCATCCCCACTCTCTGCTTTCTGCCAGACAGTTCAAGCAGCATGAAAGGAGCAAGAGAATCGATGTTTTGGGTAAAGCCCTTCTTCGGGAATGAGGAGGGTGTGTCGATTCTCCTGCACCTTTGATGCTGCCTGACCGACTGCGCTTTCCCAGCAACACATTTTTCAGCTCTGATCTCCAGCATCTGCAGTCCTTACTTTCTTCTTTCTGCCAGACAGCCAAGCTTCTACCAATGCCACTACCTTGCCTCTAACACCAGGGGTTCTTATCGTACTCAGTCATCTCCTGTGTGACACATTGTCAAAGGCCTTCTTGAAGTCCAGGTGGACAATATCCATTGGCAGTGCTTGGTCAAGCCTGCTCAATTTCACTTCAAAGAATTCCAACAGGTTTTTCAAGCATGACCTTCCCTTGATGAAACCATAGTGACTTTGTACTATTTTTCCAAACAGTTCCAAGTATTCAGAAATCTTGTCCTTCACAATGGATTCCAGGATCTTACCCACGACCGAGCTTAAGCTATTCATTGTGGACCTTTTGTCTTTATCCTTATTCCGTCGTTAAAGAGGGATGTCACATTAGTGGGTTTCCAGTGTTCTGAGATTGTTCATTACTCTAGTGATTCCTGAAAGATCACCACGATTGCCTGCATTCTTTCTTCAGCCATCTCCTTCATAACACTGGGATGTAGCCCATCTGGTCAAGGTTATTTAACCACCTTCATTCCATTCAATTTTTCTTGCATGTTCTCCATTGTGGTGGCCAACATACTCAGATCTAACCCCTCAATCTCTTGAATGTTTAAGGTATTACTCGTGTCTTCCACCGCCAAGGCTGAGCCAAGTAATTATTCAGCTCGTTGGCCATTTTCTCGTGCCCCACTACTATCTCCCCAGTATCATTTTCCAGCAATCCAATGTTCACTTTTGCCGCTCTTTTGTACTTTATATATCGAAGGAAAATGTTACAGTCTTCCTTTATATTACCCCAGACTTAATAATCCCCCTCGTGATTTATTTATAGGGAATATCAAAGAGCGATAGATAGCCTAGGATATTGTTGAAATGCATGCTTCAGTAATAAGGAAGTTTAACATCATTTACTTCACCAGTTACCTCACATGTGGAAGTAACCACTGCTGACAACTATCACATATTCTCAGTTACCATTCAGAGAAACTGAATGGTACGGCCGCGAAACTCCCAAATTAATGAGAATACACAACATCTTTTGCAGCACAAGTTTACCTCGAACTATCGAGTAAAAGCATGAAACTAGAGTTAAATTTATCAGATCAGTGGTAATCTCATTGAATGGCTGCACAAGCACAGGGTGAATGAAAGCTTCATGAGATCAAGTGTGTTTCCTATGCTAAATTGTCCGCTTCACAATGTGGGGTCTATTGGAGTGAAGTGATGAATTTGATTATATTTACTAGTTGTTCACACTGTGAACGGTAACAATTGTTCTCCTGGCCCTGACATCATCACAGAACTGCAGCAATCGCACTTGAATCAGTGGCTGAATGATTTGCTTATTTGCAAATATTGGGGTTGTTCATTCGACTTTTCTCGTCTCAAAAACACTGCCGCTCTTTATTATACTTACAAACTCATTGCCCCGAATCCGAAATGTGCTTTGAATTCCTGATCTGCTGGAGGAAGAATCTTTGAAATGCTGGGATGTCTGAACTATTGATATGAATGCATGCCCACCTTCAATCTATTGTCCACTTATAAGTATTGTCGATTACACCGCAATTCTTTGTTTAACAGATTCGTTTTTTAAACAAGGGGTCGGTGTGGTAATACAATGTACTAAAATGATCAACACAATTCCACCGAATGTTTCGAAAGAATTGAGGTCTTCATTAGAACCATCTTGCAAAGCAAGTTGTTTATCTTCTTAAACATGGTTTTCCTAAATACGTCTCAAAAATGAGCAGTTTCTGATTACCTTGCAGGCAGAACACTTGAAAGAATTTCATTCCGTTTGGAATTATTTGTGGCACTTTTAATCTACCAGTTAATGTCTCCAATCGATGAATGCAACTGAGAACATCAGAGTCAACCTCACAGTAGTGTCAGAGGAGGGGAAGATAGAATCGTCTCGCACGCTGCTCTTGAGAAAATTATCAATTTCAAACAAACCAATACGTGCAACCAGTGTGAGTGAAAATGAAACAATTAAACAGAGCCCCGTTTCAAATCTGGGAATCTTTAGAAACTATGCGAGTGGGGAATAAAGGGTGGACTGACCGACTGAGCAGAAGCTGTCAACGTACCTTCCCCTTCTTGCAGGAGCAGAGACATGAACTCTGATATTGTCGAGGCATTAACTGATCTGAGACATTGGAAGCATTCCCATCAGAGCTGCTCAACTCTCGCTGTTATCAGTCAGGAACAAGAAAACCTGATTCTCTGAATAGGCACCCAAATCTGGCCGCGATGATGAAAACATCCACTCTTAACCAATACACCAGATGTGCTGCCTCCCAGCCTGTGGGACTGCTTGTTAATGGCAATGAATATGGAGTTTTATTTATCAGGTCATACGTTTGAGCAAGTCATCGACTGTTTACAGAACGGAAAGAGGCCCGTTATCCAAGTTTTCAGCACTAAGTATGTACCCTTGTGTTCCTAAATGTTTCAAGAACTCGTCGCAATGCTATTATCCAGTCACATTTTGCAATGTATGCGACTGCAGTTTAAGATGGATAACCTGTGTTTACACTCCCTTGGTGATCTGAACCCCATTTCACTTACAGAGGCAAACGCACAGACACGTTCTGGCGAAGTGACTGTAGCCTCAGGAGATATCAGCCAGAAAGTAGGATTGCACTCAATTGGCTTATTTTGTCTCATTTCAGATTTCAACACCAGAGTCTGGTTACAGCAAAGAAATGAAGCATTCAGCCTTTCATTTGTCCATGTTCCTACCCGATCTAAGCATTGAGCTACGGAGACAGTGTGCCCTGAGAGAAGGATTCTCATTCATTTGAAACTGCAACATAATAGATGATTGAATAGCCCATGTATTAGAAAACAGTCGTAACAAAATCAAGACAGAACTGAAGGCATCATGTGCAGAAGGATGGGAGACTGTAATGCCGAATCAGACAGTTTCCAGGGTGAAAGAAGCAGAGACCGTCCCTGGAAGTCTCGTAATTTGGATTGCGTGCTCTGACAGCCATGGCCTGCAAATCGTTAGCATTTATTGTTACCAATATGTAATGCTTCCTTCTCTTTAAACGTAGAATTATAACCTGGACATACAAACATAAATTGTGAAATTGATGAAAATTGATGTATTGCTTTATTCCATATTTAGGCAGCAAGAATAACATGTAGACACTTAGATTATCATTAAAATCCAATATTAAAGCCAGTTAGTGCTTTCACAAAACTACAAAAGCAGAGGAAGAGCTGGGAGTTGCATGACGGAAGGAGGCGACTGCTCCTGTTTTCGACCCACAACTTTTCATGCCTTTCGCCACAAGAACATGTGCAGAAGCAAAAAACTGGCAAACTGATACATATTAAAAAAAACAGAAAACGCTGGAAGTATTCAGCTTGTCTCGCAGCTTCTGAAAGAGTGTTAGAGCTGAACACCATCGCAATCTGAATGTATTTACTTTGTATTCACGATAACTAATGTCCAAGTCACAACTCATTCAGGTATATTTGCTCATCTTGAAAAGGTATGCACGCTGAAAATGTGTTGCTGGTCAAAGCACAGCAGGCCAGGCAGCATCTCAGGAATAGAGAATTCGACGTTTCGAGCATAAGCCCTTCATCAGGAATGAGAGAGAGTAGCCAAGCAGGCTAAGATAAAAGGTAGGGAGTAGGGACTTGGGGGAGGGGCGATGGAGGTGGGATAGGTGGAAGGAGGTCAAGGTGAGGGTGATAGGCCGGAGTGGGGTGGGGGCGGAGAGGTAGATGACCTGGGGGGTGCAGTGAGAGAGAGACTCACTGAAATCCTTGTAGAGGGAGGAAGAGAGCTTCTTCAAGGAAGGCATCCTTGTAAGAGGATTCGCAGTAGGTTAAAATCTTCGAGTAAAAAATGAGGTCTGCAGATGCTGGAGATCACAGCTGAAAATGTGTTGCTGGTCAAAGCACAACAGGCCAGGCAGCATCTCAGGAATAGAGAATTCGACGTTTCGAGCATAAGCCCTTCATCAGGAATGCACGCTGTCAGTTTCCCATGAGAAAAGGTTTGTTAATTAATTCAATACTGACAGGATTGTCGTTTAAAGCTGTGTGAAAGACGTTACAAACAGTTATACCAGACAAAATGAGGTGCCACTGAAAAAATGCGTGTTTCATTCAGTAAAGCGAAAATAGAACTGTTCATAGAAAATTGTGGTGAACTGTCTGCTCTTTGAATTTTTGATGAGATAAGAAGAAGTCTTCATGAAGCTAATCCAAAACAATCAGATAAATATCGATTGGCAAATCAAAAGACAAAAGTTCTGTGACACCACTGTGCCTGAAATCTGGGAATGAAGGAATATAAGGGATAATAGCAATATTGATCATAAATTGGCTGCGTGAGATGTTACTGATGAAGTGTGCCTGCCTGAAATTTCGATTCTCATGCTCCTTGGATGCTGCGTGACCTTCTGTGCTTTTTGAGCACTGCTCTCATGCTGACTCTGATCTCCAGCATCTGCAGTCCTGACTTTCACCTGCGGCAAAGGGAACAGAGTCATCATTAACAATTGTGTTTTGAACTGGAAGAATTTTTGAAACGAACTTTGACAGAGTGTTGGGATGTGGGAGTTCTGGATAGATTAGTTTAGCCCAACAGCATTCTATGATTGATCAGTGACCCCAGCGCGCCCATGAGTTTCTCTAACTGTGTGGAGGACCGGTGCCTCCAGCTTGGTCCTGTAGGACCTCCTTTTCTTCGCTGTTGGACATTATACGTCATTAGATGTTATGGGGTCTGCAGCATGCATAGGGTTAACATGATTGTTGAGTATGCTTTCAGCGAATGATCATTGGAACGAAATGGTGTTGTTTCCAATAGATATTCGGTGAGTGACGGCTAAAGGGGAGGGAAGCACCAGGTGCTAGAGCCCACTTAGCGGTTCCATGTTTGGTCATTATATGACTCTGGATCCAAACACAGTGTCTCTGGGCTCGCCAATTCAGCCAAAGAGAACCGGAGTCTTCTTCCCAGAAACAGACCCCAGTCAGCCGCCGCTATTCCTGGCTCAGTGTTAGCTTGTTTTAATTTATCATGTCACTGTTGGTTTATCTATCTTTCGTGTGAATAGAGCTGAAAATAAATGATATTGTTTGAAATCATTGCGGTGGTTCATGAGGAGTTGGTCTTGTTGGGAGACGTTTGGCTGTGTATTAGTGACTGGGGTTGATGGGAAAGTGTACCCCATGAACACCTCTGTCCCTCACCTTGCTGTAAATATTTCATAGACGGAAATAATGGAGCAGGAAGTGGAGGGACAGAACGCCCGAGCAGGATAGCGGGTGTCAGAAGTTTTGGAATTTGGGGTCTTTCGTTGCCAATCCCTCAACAAAAACCCGACTCATTGTTTTTCTCACTGCTCCCCTTCCCCACCCTTTCCTAACACTCCCTCCACCCAGTACCATCAACATTTTAAAGACGTTTACTTATTTTATTCATACTATGTCTCTTTTATCAGAACATTCAGTAATTTGAGAATTGAATTGAAATTGAGATACAGAACAGCCAGTGTACCAACATCAAACATTACTTTGCACCTCCTATAATTGCTGACGTTCGTATGCTAATATTGCTCCCCGATTGCTCTTTGGTAAGTATTTACAGGATTGTTTTTTTCATCTAGACAATGTGTCACTGATACCTGTGTCAGTTAAAAACAATTGGTCTTTATATCCCACCTTTAACAGAATGCAAATATGAAAAAAATAGAACAGGTTTGGCTTGTTGTGATATTTGATCCTTCTCCGTAATTTATATGATCTTGGCTGATCCTTACAGTAACCTGCGACCTCTTTAGGCCTACACATTTTGATATCTCTTACCCTCAAAACTACTGATATCTTCATCTTGTCAACAATGCACGTTCTGGCTTTAACTACATTCTGTGGCAGCAAATGTCACTGAGTAACCAGTATTTGATTAAAAAATAAAATTCTCATCTCAGTCTTAAATGAACTACCCCATATTCTTAGAAGTGACGCCACCTCCCCACATTCTATGGTTTGGACGCCCTGGTTATTGAAAACATCCTTCCTGCATTTACCTTGTGTGTACCTTTTAGATTTTTATTCCTTTCTGTGATATCCTACTTCATCATTCTAAACTTGAGTGATTTTCATCTTAACGAATCCATTCTGTCCTCATACGTCAGTCCTGCCATGCCATGGATCAGTCTGGTAAACCTTTGTTATGCAGTCTCCGTATGGAGAACCTCCTTTACCAGATAAGGATTCCAAAACTGCACACAACACTCTCCGTTGTAGTGTCAACAAGACCCTGCACAATCTCAGCAAGTCTTCCCTTCTCCTGTGTTCAAATCCTCTAAGTTCAACGGCTAACACACCATTTGCCTTCCTCAGCTGCTGCTGCACCTACATGCTTACGTTCAGCGATTTGTGTACAAGAAGACAATATCTCGTTTCCTATTTTACTGTCGTAAATTTATGCTAACTCTGATCAATTCAGTTACAGTTTTCCATTGTTAGGCTAACTTTTCTGTCATTCCATGTTTTCTCGCTACTCCCTTTTACGAATAGTGGGGTCACAATAACTGACCTCCAAGCCATAGATATTGTTTCAGAGTCGATAGAATATTGATATATGAAAATGAATTTACTCTATTTAGACTCCACACTCTAGTTACAGAACGCCTTCGCTGCATTTAGGTTGACTTTAAGTGCACTGGTGTTTGATTCGCAGTTGGTGGAATTTATGGTCTTTTAATCTCATCAATTTCCAAAACACCATCTCCCTGGAAATACTGACTCCCTTCAGTTCCTCCCTCTCTTTTTCTTCCCAGCACTTTAGGAATATTACTTGTGTCATCATTTGTGATGACAGAACTAATATACATATTTCTTTGGTATGCCATATATTTATCCCACATTATTACATCCACTGTTTCTCATTGTAAGGGATTTGTTTTCAATCATCGTTTCTTTCTCCCTTCGTTTAACTTCAAGAGCTTTAACAATTCATTATTTGCTTCTCTCAAGCTTACTGTCAAGCGAGATTTCGCTCTGCATTAATTCTTTCTTCATCTTGTGCTGACATCTGAACTGTTCCCAGTCTTAATGCCTGCTGCTATTTTCAGCCACCTCGTCAGCCTCCTTGAGTACAGTGCTATGCCCTCATATTCCTAGTTAGCCATGACATGGCCACATTCCCAGTTTTCTTTATGTCTGACAGGAGTGAGAAGCAGTTGCAGTTCCTGGAAATGCTTTTTAAGTACTTCTCATTCCTTAAAATTCTGTTCCCTATTTCACTGTACTCTGCTCACGATTCATATCAGTGTAATTTCTTCTATTTAGATTTCGTCTCATAATCTCAGTCAGCTCGATCACTGTCCACCTTAATGAAGACTTCTCTCACTGACTTCTGCACTCTTCCATGAGGGACCCCATACAGTTGGATTGTCAATTATTCCTTTTCATAAATAAAAACAAAGCTTTGAAATCAAAGTTCACATATTCCCAGACCTGCTATCTCATTAGAGAGAGAGAGAAAGAAAGGGAGAGAGAGAGAGAGAGATCGCGCGAGTTGACTGATGGTGCTTTAACCTGAGAGTCGTTGTGCCTCAGGCAAGGCACAGGATTGAGAACGTGGGTACTTCACTCCTCTCTAGCTCGAGGTTAAAGCAAGTATTCGATACACTCACAACTTAATCTTCTTCATTGTTCTGAAGCCGAGGTGAAGTTTGAACTCCTGATATACAGACACGAGAACCTCTTTCAGTACACGTCCTGGAGAACATTACAATGTCGCAGTGTCATCAGAAGTGAGGAAGACCAAATATTCCCACACACTGCGAATCGGCACTTTTCAAGTTCACAGAGCCAACGAACCAATCGTTGTGGCTTCTCGAAATGGTAAGGAAACAAAGTAAATATCTCAGTCTCATGTTGGTTCATGGAGTGCCGAGGCACCTTCTCCTTCTTTAAGAGGCTGGGACGTTGACTCTGATGTTCGTAGATACATTGTTTGATTCGAAGCATTGAAAGCAATCCTACCACAGATGCCCATGTTGTTGATACTGAACAAAACTGCCATTACAGGGAATTGAACCCGGATCGCAATTGTAAAAGTGGCAATTCAGAACCACGACACGACCAGGGACGAGTACAGTGGTCAGACCACGTAGAGTGGCAGCTCTTAAACGTGTTGGATGCATTCTTGGAAGAAACAGCTGCTTGACTGTCTTCATTCCTTTTTCCATCCCTTTGTCTTGTATGCCTTATCATCACAAATACAGACTGAATGCCTCTGAGGGTTGTGTTGATTTTATCGCAATGAGTTGCAGATTTATCCACCACAATGATGGATAAATTATTTTCTGCTTATCTACTGAAAACTTTCTGCGTCATACATTTAGTCTACACCCCTTGGCATTTGACCGAGAATAAACATTTCCTTCAGACGAACTTGCCTTAACTCTCATTGTTATGCGCATTTCAATCATGTTTCCTCACAATCTCCGCATCTCCATTGAGATTATAATAGGGAAACTGATCGTTTAAAAAAATCGTTTGCTGAATACTGCATTGCGTCCTTTTCCTGAGCCTAATGTTCCAGTGATCTCTGGTACATGTCAGTAAAAATTCCGAAATGAGCATTGATCTCACAACAGCAGGGTATAAATGGATCGACTGATTGTTAGGTCCTAATTGTGAGATTGGGTCACGTTCGTACAAGAACATTGACTGCAGCTGCACAGACAGAACAACGGCAATGCCAGTGGTTGATTGCCAAATGCATCAGTGACATTGGAGGATGGACTTAAAGCAGGGTTACTGATTGTGGGATGGGGAGAAATCTCCGGGAATGGGAGGGTTTGAATCCTGATACATAGAAAGCAGAGATGTGAAAACCTCACCACCTCGCCGAATATTTTCATTTTAGAAAAGATTGATTTAATCCTGCATTTGTTAAGCATGTCTTACTCTGCATAAAACGGTAACAAATGACAATACTGGAAGTCAAATTGGAGATGATCTTTCTGCTGCCACGACACAAAGCGCTAACCTCTGCACGATACCAGCACCACATGAAATAGCATGATGCAAAAAACAGTAAAGATAGTGGCAGAGGATATGTTAGGAATAGGACCACATGAACAGTAGGAATACTTGACAGACAGTGAGTGAGACATGCAAGCTCATGGTAGGCTGAATGGTTAACTTCAGTATCTCCAGAGCCGATGGATATTTCATCACGTAGTTTGTGAAAGCAAAGATTGATATACTTCTCCAGAAAATGAATGCGTCAGGGAATAGCGCAGGGAATTGCTGGAATGTATTTCTGCAAAAGAAATGCAGTTTACCATCGGCTACCTTACCAATTTCCTCATTCAAGGAAGTGACTACTGCTGTGGAATATCGTATCCTTCCAGGTTTCAGGCATGGTACAAGAAACTGTGTGGTGCAGCAGAGAAAACTAAACTGGAAATGTGGATGGGGATGAGCTAGTGGATATGGGTTCAGTAGTGACAACAGTGAGTGTGAAGTATTTCTCTGAAAGTATAGAGTCACTTGAAATGCCAGGGACTGGGAGTTCCAACATTGCGTGGAACAGCTTCTGTTGAGGTGGTATGCGTCGCATGAGGCGGAGAGCTCCAAACTCGACTGCAGCAGCTTCCATTGACACGAAGCAGGGAGCATTGGGACATCAAGCTGGCATTTCCAACTTTTCCTGGAGGAGCTTCTATTTACATCTGCACAGAGAGAAACGGAGGTAATTTTTTGCTCTCTGAACTTTCTCATTTGACTAAAGCTGCTCTGGGCAGCAAGGGTTTTTTTTTGCTCATTTCATTTTATTCAATTTCTTGTAAACTCGCACAGGTCGTTAAAATACACTCAAACTTCGAAAATTAGCTGGAATACGATATTGTGATTAGGCATTAGTTTCTCACCTGTAATGGAGCACACTCAGTAATGTGAATTTGAACTACATCAGATGAGCGGAGATCCCATTGAATGGCTGAGTAGACATAAAGTGAATGGAAGTTTCATGAGGATGAATGTTTTTTTCGTTACAAAACTTGCCGCTGCACAAAGAGTGAATCATTGGAATGAAGCAGTAAAGGTGGCTATCTTTCCTGGTTATTCAACTTGTGAACATGAGTACGATTGGTCATGTCCGTCTTTAGATCACAACTCTGCAGAATGCCAACCTTAAGCACGAGCGAGCACAATGTCAGAATGGATAATGTGCTTGATGACGGTCCAGAGATGGCAGTTAAGTTTTCCACTTGGTTTAGGAGCATGACTGGCAGGCTTCAAACTCACATGCCTGCTAATCTACCACATTGTTCCAAAGCCGAAATAAGGTTTGAATTATTAACCTGTTGGAGCAGAAATTTCCTACAATTAAATCATGCAAAACTGAGGCCTCTGTCTTCATTCCCCAACACAAATCCACTGCGTCGCAACTGAGTAGAGAGTGTGGTCTTGGAAAAGCACAGCAGGACAGGCAGCATTCGAGGAGCAGGAGAACCGACGTTTCAGGCAAGAGTCCTTCATTTGGAATGAGGCTTGGGAGCCGAGGCAGTAGAAAGACAAATAGGAAGAGGCAAGGTATCTGAGAGTGTGATAGGTGGGTTGAGGTGGGTGTAATGGTGTTAGGTCAGAGAGCAGGGTGGAGTGGATCGGCGAGAAGGAAGATGGACAGATAGGAAAGTTCATGAGAGTGGTGCCAACATGAAACGATCGAACTGGGATAAAGTGGTGGAGTTGAAATGAGAAATATATTGATGTCCACATTGATGCCGTGTGGTTGAATGGCCACAATGTGAAATATGAAGCCTTCTTTCTCCTGGCGTCGCGTGGTAAAAGTATAGCGATGGTGGATGCCCAGGACCTGCATGTACATGGCTGAGTGGGAGGGAGAGTTAAAGTGGTCGGCCACAGGCAGTGATGTCGCTTGGTATGGGTGTCCCCGAGATGTTCTCTGAAGCACTGTCTAATTAGGCATCCTGTCTGTCTAATGTAAAGGAGACTTCATTGGGAGCACGGCTAGAGTAAATGTCATGTGTGGATTTGCAAGTAAAACTCTGGTGGACGTGGAAGAATCATTTGAGTATTTGGACAGAGTTAAAGCGAAGGTGTGGGTGGATTTTAAAAATCCTATGATGGAATCGGAAGGTGCCTGGAGGAGAGGGTCATTTGCTGGGTGTCATGGAGCTGGCAAGGGAGTCACGGAGGGAATTACCTTCACAGAAAACGGCTAGTGGTGGGGAACGAAATACATGTCTGCCGGTGAAGTCCGTTTGCACGTGCTGGAAATGGTGGAGGATGATATGATGTCAACGGAGTTTGGTGGGGTGGAAGGTAATGACCAGGGGGATTCTACCTTTGTCATAGTTGGAGGGTGGGTCTTGAGTGCGGAGTTGCTGGAAGTGGATGAGATGCTCTCGAAGACAGCATTGGCCTCATTGGTGTAGAAATTGCCTCACCACTGACTCAATTTCGCCTTGACAATTGTCTAAGTCTGAATGAGTCACGTCATGACCGTGGTGAGATACTTCCCCAAGTATGCATACTTGTACCTTATTAACATTATACGTTTCTTCGAAGTCTCTGCTCTTCTGCAGCTCAAACTCTCTTCCATTACTTTTGTCTAAACTATCCTAATGCACTTCCATCCATCGTCTCATATTCCCACTTTACTCTGGTCTCACGCCGTCTGTCTCTATGCATGCCTGTTTTTGATGGCTGTAGAGTGTTTTATTGTGACTTATCTGAATGACGTTTTTAGCACCATCTATTTCAGAACCGTGTGCTGCTGCCTTCGCAGCTTTAACTTTCCACACGAGCTCCCACATGGTGGAACGGATAAAGTTGCCGACTGTTCACCCAATGATGCAATCATGCGGTCTTCGAACAAATCTGATGCCCGTGGGAGAATTCACAACAGGGGTTGTTCATCCATCACGGCTCAGCTAATTATCAAAGTTTTCGTCAGTTTTTTCAAAACTTTTCACTGTCTCCGCTCTATCTATTGTTGTAATGTCCTACAGCCCACTCAAGAACAATAAGAGGTGGTCACTAAATGCCAACCCAGTCAGCGAATCCGACACCCAAGATTTTTTTTAAATAATGCTGTCTCAGATTATTCCTCGAATTCCAACTTTTGATCATGCTTGATTTTAACTCTTTTTTGTCTATCGCCCGAAATTTCATGAATCAAAGCCATAAAGCATGAAATCTCTTCATTAAGGAGATCTCATAATGTCGTTCGGAAAGGAGTTACTCACCAAGTGATGAAGAAAAAGTACGTGTTCAAATCAACGGCAGTAACATTGTATCAATACTGCATCGTGCCTTTCATATAATGGAAATTCAAAGGCTTTCCTCTGACTGGAGTTTAAGCACATCTTGATTGCAGTCGTATAAAGAGATATTGCGAAGCTGACAAAGTGTTATATCAAACAAATGATCAAACGAGTAGTTTTCAAGTAGTATTTTACACCACAAATCTCAGTTTGCATCAAAAACCTCGGTTGATGGAGTTTGTTCTGCGAGAGGTCACCATTGTTATGTCAGTATAAAAACACCACTTTCACTCATGGCTCTGCAGCTCATTGATTAGAGCTCTAACCTTGTTTACCAGTGGCCATGAGCTCGAGTTCCACTGGGACTTTGTTGTGTTTTCGCTCATATAGTGCAGCAAACATCCGACCGTGCTTTCTCACTGTTCAGAATGCTTTCTGATGAAAAAAAAACGTGAAGCCATTTTCTCCAAGGCTCATCTGTTTGAGTTTGCAGTTCCACTTCGACGAAAACGAGAATAACACTCAGCTGACGCGAAGAATGCTCGAGTTTGGCAGGAAGAACAACGTGAGACTGTAGAATCCGTAGAGCAACGTGGAAACAGTGGCGAGGGAAACGTACGGGTAAGCGGATTAATGACTCTGTTCCTTATGTAGCGACTAAACAACTACGATATAAACAGGTAGGAGGCTGCAAGATCGCAGGAAGCCACGCTGCCTCAGGAGGTTTACTTTCAGCATGTATCAATTCTTCATGTCTGGGCCTGTCCTTGAATAGCAGCCTACGGTCTGATTACCCCTTTGCTTACGTAAACAGGCTCTGGTTTTAAAGTCTAAAGTGAAGCAAGAAGAAGCCAAATGGTGAAATTCCTCATGAAGTCGGTCTCTCCTGAGGCCTTTGTCACTCTCGTCAGATGTGTCTATATATTTACCTTTATAGGTGAAAATGAGATTCAGTTCTCTTTCGGGTCATGAACAAATCAAACCGAATCTGACTTCACTCCCATATGTTGTTTAATTTGAGGCGAATGGTTTGCAGGGAAAGTCTCATTGAGATGAGCATCTGCTTCCACCCCTTCCTCTGGCTGCTCTTTCCATACACTACCGCACTCTGTGTGAAAAGGTTGCCCCTTAGGCCTCTTTTATATCCGACCCCTCGCACCCTCAACCTAAGCCCTCTAGTTCTGGACTCCCCCACCCCAGGGAAAAGACTTTGCCTGTTTACCCTATGCATGCCACTCATAATTTTCAGAGAAGGGAGAAAAGTGAGGAATAACAGTCACTTACCCGTGAGGGATTGATCCATTGTGTGACAACCAATCACCTGTGACTGATATAGCTCCATCCCCTTACTCTGGTAATGGCATTATACACCATTAGAGTGGGTTTGCCTGTGTTTAACTTGACACAGCATTCTTTCTGAAGACGGACTTTACTGGGATATAAAGACCTGGCAAAACACGTGGAGGGATATGCCTGGAATCAGAAGACGTCAGGAAGAATGAACAGCGTTTCCTTGGAAATAAAAATATTGCAAAGGAATCCACTGAGATCCTGTGGGATAAAGCCATGAGAAAAGACAAGGGGAGGTGGAGCAGACAAATAGATCACGTGGCCTGAAATCAGGAATAAGTGATTTGCGTCCATGTGGAAGTTTTCCAGATGATGTGAATTTGGTGAGAGGAAACAGGAAGAAAACAGGAAGTAAACAGGAAGAAAATTTTCTCATACAGATGGCTCTACAACTTGAGTTTAGTACTTCGAAACCTGTGATGAATGATAAAGAAAGGTTTGGAGCACGGCTTGTTTTTTTTCATTATAATGTTTTTGCAATTGGGAATTATTTCTTTTTTCAGAGAAAAGTAATTTCAGGCGCGTACAGACACACAAGGAATGAATTTAACGGGGTCAGAGGGACTGCTCTGTCAGGGTGGGATTGTTTTAACTGCACACTCTCTAATTGGTTAACGATAATTGGAAAGAAATTGTATAACACACGCAACTGAATACGACTAAGTGTGAAGATTATTATGAACGGTTTAGCAACTCGATCTAAATGAACTTCTATAAATTTTAAAAGAACTGAGCTGTTTGTATTAGCTCAGCATTAAAGGGAAGCTGGTTAGCTCAGTCTGCTGCATAACTGTTTTACGATACAAAGTGTTCCCAATATTGTGGGATTAATTCTCTCAACGTCTCTGTTTACCATTACGATCCTGATATCCCCACTCACCTAATCTATTAGACGATGGCGAGAATCAAAGGGAAATTATACCATAGTGAGTTGGAACTGACCTGTTAAGAAACGCACCATTTTTTTCATCTGTTGTTTTGGAAATTTGGCTGCAATCACAGAGGAGGTATTGAGCGAATTTGCTGCTCACATATCTCACCCAAAAATATCCAGTGACAAGACTCGAAACATATTCCTGTTTGAATTCTCTAAGCTTCACAGCAGTAATTTTTTAAAAAATATCATTTCGATTCGAGTTTTTCCAACAACATTGAAAATGTCCAATGAGATAAATATCATTCTTTTTGTATTCTTTTAATAACCTGTATGAGTTTACAGCAATTGCAATAACATGAAACGATATAAGCGTCCTTTCCACAATTTAACACAGTGTACGATGAGCGTTTTGAGAAATCGAATCCATCTCAAACGTCACCCCTGTATCTCTACTGAGAGTTGGATATTCTGCTGGGGAATATTTATTTGTGGTCGTAAGTAACGGAGGCATTTCCCAAGGACAGAGCACTCCACAAATCAGAAGTTAGATCTTTAGAGTGAATGATGCTTTATTCAAAGTTGTAATGCAACATATATGTGTGTGTGTGTGTGTGTGTGTGTGTGTGTGTGTGTGTGTGTGTGTGTGTGTGTGTGTGTGTGTGTGTGTGTGTGTGTAAGAATTCAGAATGTTGGGAATTGATGGTCAGCCAAATGAATGTTCTTCCCGTAGAATGTGGGATGCAAGAGTCACTAGTAATGTCCCAGGTATCTGCATCTTTGTGAAGTGCACCCAACTCTAGTTTCTTGGTAAGTGTCTAAGGAAACTGAAGCTGGACGTTGGATCATTCGGGAGACTGAGGAGATAATTGAGAGGAGTTTTCGGCCGGCCATAACACCTCTGGTACAAGAAAAAGATCGATGGGTTTCGGTCAGTAAACGATGAGGGAATTTGCAGACAGTGCATGCATTCACTGTGGTATTGCTCCTCGGTTACGAGCATAGCATACCGTTATTGATACATTTGAGAGGGAATGACTTAGGAGGGGTAAAACATGGGGTACAGGTCTTTGGCACAGTGTTTGTTACTTTTGCTCAAAAGGGATGGGGAGACAGGAAGAGAGCATCATTTTTGGAGACTTCATAGTGAGAGAAACAGATTGCAGATTCAATGGGTGGGGACATACTTATGCTTGGTATGTTGCCTCCCAGCTCCCAGGGTTAGTAATGTCTCGCATCGTGTTTGTGTGATTCTTAAGGGAGAGGGGAAGTAGTCCCAAGTCATGGTCCACATAGGCAACAACAACATTGTTAAGAAAAGGCATATGGGCAATGGGAACATGAATTGCACCTCACGTTTACAGGAGGCTTTGAATAGTGAGGACATAAATAGGTTTTCAGATTTGCAAGAGTGTACTGGCAAGGATGAAGATGGTTCGAAGGGTGTTTACTTCATCGCCAGGAACATCTGGAATAAGGTAGATGAACTTAGAGCATGGGTTGTTAATTGGGAGTTCGACGTTGTGGCCATTTCAGAGACATGAATGGAGCAATGAAAGGACTGGGAATTCCTAGTGCCGCAGTTTCAATTTTTCAGTAAGAACAAGGAAGTTGGTTAAGGATGGCGAGGTGTGGCATGATTAGCCAAGGACAGTATTACGGGAGCGGAATCTACTGAGCTAGAAAGTTCTGATATTCGACTCAGGAAAGGAGAGATCACTGTGAATGGAGTTTTCAATGTTATGGGGAATGTTATGGGGAAGTTTAACTTTACCTATAATGTTTGGAAAGTTTATAGTTTGCGTAAATCTGATCAGTCAGTTTTTGTCCTATGTGTGCAGGAGAGTTTCCTGACATTGCATATAGTCAGGCCAACAAGAAGCAAAGCCACATTGGAATTGGTACATGGCAATGAACCAAGCCATCTGTTTGACGTGGAGGGAAATGAGCACGTTGGTGATAGGAATAGGTGGTACCTATTAATCTGTGTCACAACTGAAAAAAGGCAATGCTGCCGAGGAGAATATTGTGAAACAACCTATTAGAATACACGAAATTAATGTTCGTAAGGAGTTTGTGTTGGCAATTCCTGAAAGTGTGAAAAAAGGTCTGACGGTTGGGCTTGATGGGATGTATCCTTGCATTCTCTGAGAATCGTGGGTGGAGACTTCTAACTGTGAACTTTGTGTCATTGGTGTCTATATGATTAGTGCAAGAAGACTCAAAATTAGTGAATATTGACCCCTTCTCCAAGAAGAGGAGGAGAGAAAACATTGATAATTGCACAACAATGAGTCTTAGTTTCGTTGTAGATAAAGTTTTGGAAAAAGTTATGAGAGATAGGATTGATGATCATCTAATAAGGAAAAAGTTGTTTTGGTATAGTCAATTCGATTTTGTGAAGAGTAGTTTGGGCTTCACGAACCTGATTGAGCTCTTTGAGAATTTGAGCTATTAGATGGATGAGGGTGAAGCGATTAAAATGGTGGATATAGTTTTCAGTAAGGCATTGATAATATTCCCCACGGTAGGCTATTGCATAAAATACATAGGCATATGATTGAAGGTTTTTTTTTAATTGGTTTGGATCAGAAAGTGGCTAACCGAAAGAAGACAGAATGGGTACTTGATGGCAAATGTTCATCCTGGATTTCAGAAACTAGTGGTATAGCAGAAGGTTTTTGTTTCGGTCCACTGCTGTTTATCATTTTTATAAATAACCTGGATTAGGGCATGAAATGATGGGTCAGTAAATTTTCAGATGACACGAAGCTCAATGGAGTTATCAACAGTGCCGAATGTTTCTGCAGGTTGCAGTGGGACATGAACGACCTGCAAAGCTTGAACTCAGAGGTGTCAAATGGAAATTAATGTGGGAAAATGTGAGGTCATTCACTTTGGAAGGAGCAACAAGAAGAAAGAGTTCTGGGCTCAAAGTAATATTCTTGCAAGTTAAGATGAGCAGAGAGACTCGGTGCTACTGTGCAAAAAAATCTGAAAGTTACCACCCGCGTTGACAGGTTTGTTTGGAAGGAGCATAGAATGTTTGATTTATTGGGATAGGGATTGAGTTTCAGAGCCATGAGGTCATGTTGCACTCCAGAAATTCTCTGGTGGCAGCAATTGTGGAATTGCATACAGTTCTGGTCGCCACAGCATCGGACAGATGTGCAATCATTGGCAAGGGTGCAGAGGAGATTAACTGCGATGCTGTCTTTTTTGGAGGGAAAGTCTTACGAGGAAAGACTGAGGGACCTCGGGCTGTTTATGACAGAGAGAAGAAGTTTGAGAGATGATTTAATAGAGACATACAAGATGATCAGATGGTTTCTTAAGGTGGACAGTGTAGGACCTTTTTACAAATGGTGATGGTCGGCACAAGGCCACACAGCTTTAAATAGAGGCTGATAGATGCCGAGGTATGTTCTATTCTCAGTGAGTAGAAAAGGTGCAGAACGCCTAGCATTCAACAGTCGGAGATGCACCAACTTTCAGGGCTTTTAAATGATCAGGGGATGATCTTTTGAGTCAAAATGATAAAATGTCGTTAAGCTGGACTTCTGATTAGGATCGCGTTGGGTGCAACATCAAGGGCCAAAGAGCCTTTATTGCACAATAATATTCGGTCGTCGAGCTGTTCTCAGCCTGATGTTGCAATCATCCTGGCCAATATCAGTGAAATGAACGCCTGGCGTGGATCATCCTCTCAACATCGGCAGTTCAGACACATCTAGTCTGCTGTAGAAGCACGGCAACCTGATCAATTGCTCCAATGGAGCTGACATCATAGACTCCTGTTCTTGCCACTGAGGCCGGAAATCCAATTACTCAATTTTTTGCTGTGTATCTGAATTGAAACCCTCCTCGGAGGTGGTTGTATTGATTATGGTTCATCCATTATGTCGCATCAGGTTCAGTAAAAGGACAGAGAAAAACGTGTTTAAAAAAAGATGCTATTGAAAGTAATTCTGGATTAGTAGTGCTGGAAGAGCACAGCAGTTCAGGCAGCATCCAAGGAGCAGCGAAATCGACATTTCGGGCAAAAGCGCTTCATCAGGAATAAAGGCAGAGAGTCTGAAGTGTGGAGAGATAAGCGAGAGGACGGTGGGGCGGGGGAGAAAGTAGCATAGAACATAGAACATAGAAGGATACAGCGCAGTACAGGCCCTTCTGCCCTCGATGTTGCGCCGACCGAATCCTACCTAACCTATACTAGCCCAATAACTTCCAAATGCCTATCCAATGCTCGCTTAAATGGCCATAAAGAAGGAGAGTTCACCACTGATACGGGCAGGGCATTCCATGAACTCACAACCCGCTGTGTGAAGAATCTACCCCTAACATCTGTCCTATACCTACCACCCCTTAATTTAAAGCTATGTCCCCTAGTAACACCTGACTCCATTAGCGGTAAAAGGTTCTTAGTATCTACCCTATCTAAACCCCTAATCATCTTATACACTTCTATCAGATCTCCCCTAAACCTTCTCTTCTCCAATGAGAACAGCCCCAAGTGCCTCAGCCTTTCCTCATAAGATTTTCCTACCATTCCAGGCAACATCCTGGTAAACCTCCTCTGCACTCGTTCTAAAGCTTCCACATCCTTCCTATAGTATGGCGACCAAAACTGCACACAATACTCCAGATGAGGCCTCACCAGAGTCTTATACAACTGCAACATGAAAGTACAATAGTTGAGTGGGGGAGGGGTTACTGAATATAAGTTTACCGTGGCTTCCTGCGTTGATCACGGGCAACTTTTGGTCACGACTGTACTGGGATTTTCCTTCCATCAGTTTCAATTCGTCACAGAATTCGATTCACTGACACTGCATCAAGTTCCTTTGGAAAGTTCATACGACACAATGACCCACCTTGCACACAACGTCAATAATCTTCAGCATTACAACCTCCAAGAGCACGTGGCATGGTTTGCATAAATAGGAGACAAAGAGCAATGATATGCAAGAGCTAATTGAATTCCAGTTTAGATGAGATTACATTCCCTGCTGTGTGGAAGCAGGCCTTTGGGCCCATTCAGTCCACACCTCCCAAGAGTAACCCACCCAAACTCATTTCCCTTGACAGATGCATCGAACACTACGGGAAATTTAGCATGACCAATTAACCTGACCTGTATATCTTTGTAGTGAGGGAGGAAACCGGAGTACCCAGAGCAAACCCATGCAGTCACAGGGAGAACGTGCAAAATCCACACAGTCAGTTGCCCAAGACTGTGAGGCAGCAATGCTAATCAATGAACCACTATGCCACCCGTGATGCACAGTGCAAAGTAGCAAGAATCCAGCATAATATTCAAAATGTCAGATATTCACATTCATTACCTTGGCCAGAATTACAGCCTTGCAAAGGGCGAGTCTGCCCCTGAATCCCCAGAATCCACGTGGACGCCTGTTCTATTGGTCCACCTGGAAGCCTGTGTTCAGCCTGTAAGAGCAATTGTGAGAAATCTCCACTTTCTGATCTAAAGCTACGACAGGATTTGTCTCATCCAGCTGAGAGGGCAGTGAGGTACACGTGCGACCTTTATATTTCTTGATGTAGATTCACATTGCCCTCGTTATGTTAGTGTTTAAAGACCTGGGCCAGAAACAGCCCAGTCAGGACGGAACATGAGGAGGCCATTGTTCACACCGCTCCTGCCCCGCCCAGCCATTCGATATCATCATGGCTGAGCCAGTATATTAATGCCTTTTTACAGCCTATCAACATCATCGTGTTTCCTACTGGCTAACAGATATAATAATCGACATCTACCTTCAATAGACATCGAAACTGTTCATTTGTGAGACAAAACAAGGCCGTTTCAAGACAGTTGGGTTTCTGCACCAATATCGCATGTTTTGCAGAGGAGCAGCCGAGTCTGGTCTGATCACGTATCAAACCATGAACTAAAACACGACTCTGGTGAGACGCAAGTCGATGATCTTGGAGTGTCAACTTCAGCAATCACAGGGAAATTCAATGGGCGTTCTCTTGCGCCACAGAGCCGCGTAAGCATGCCTTTTTTAAGCACACAGGGTTGCCTTTGCCTCGGGACTCCCATCTCACGTATGTCAGCCTTCGTCACACTTTCCAGTGCCAAGTGCTTATCCAAGTGTCCTCTGGCTATTCAAGTGTTTGGCTACATACTGCTGAAATATTCTACTGACGCGTAGCAATACTACACTTTCAGATAGTGAGTTCCAGACAAACACCACTGTCTGGGTGAAAATATTTATTCTAAATCTCCACTTAATCGCTTGTCTCTTGCTTTTAATCTATGCTGCTGCGTATTATTACTTACCAAAACATGCTTATTTCTGTCACACATATCTCTCTCCTCTTCATAATATGTGCACGTTAATCAGTTTCTCACACAGATTTCTCTGCACTTGGATAAACAACCCCAAGCTGGCTCGTCTACCTTCACATCGGGAATGGTCCAGCCCTTTGTCATTGTTATCATCTCCTCTGAACACCTTCTCCTGGAATCAGATGCTTCCTGCAGCCTTCAATGGAAAAACGTTCTCTGAAGAAAAGACAAAACTGGAAGATCAAGATATTTTTTGTTGATTCCATACAGAACGTCGGTGATCTCAGCTTTGTCACTGACTCTGTTTTTCTAACCCCATTGTGGAGTGATCAAATTCATAGGAGGAAATACAGTTATAGAACATAGAACATAGAACATAGAAAAATACAGCGCAGTACAGGCCCTTCGGCCCTCGATGTTGCGTCGACCAAATCCTACCTAACCTACACTAGCCCAATAACTTACATATGCCTATCCAATGCCTGCTTAAATGACCATAAAGAGGGAGAGTTCACCACTGCTACTGGCAGGGCATTCCATGAACTCACAACCCGCTGCGTAAAGAATCTAACCCTAACATCTGTCCTATACCTACCACCCCTTAATTTAAAGCTGTGTCCCCTAGTAACAGCTGACTCCATTAGCGGTAAAAGGTTCTCAGTGTCTACCCTATCTAAACCCCTAATCATCTTATACACCTCTATCAAATCTCCCCTAAACCTTCTTTTCTCCAATGAGAACAGCCCCAAGTGCCTCAGCCTTTCCTCATACGATCTTCCTACCATGCCAGGCAACATCCTGGTAAACCTCCTCTGCACTCGTTCCAATGCCTTCACATCCTTCCTATAGTATGGCAACCAAAACTGCACACAATACTCCAGATGAGGCCGCACCAGAGTCTTATACAACTGCAACATGACCTCAGGACTCCGGAACTCAATTCCTCTACCAATAAAGCCCAGTACAACATATGCCTTCCTCACAGCACTATTTAACTGGGTGGCAACTTTCAGAGATCTGTGTACATGGACACCAAGATCCCTCTGCTCATCCACACTACCAAGTAGCCTACCATTAGCCCAGTAATCCATCTTCTTGTTACTCCTACCAAAGTGAATGACTTCACACTTAGCTACATTGAATTCCATCTGCCACCTTTCTGCCCAGCTCTGCAACCTATCTATATCCCGCTGTAACCTGCCACATCCTTCTTCACTGTCCACAACTCCACCGACCTTTGTGTCATCCGCAAACTTGCTCACCCAGCTTTCAAGCCCCTGCTGTAGATCATTTATAAAGATGACAAACAGCAACTGTCCCAAAACAGATCCCTGTGGTACACCGCTAGTAACTGCACTCCAAGATGAAACTAGTCCATCAACTACTACCCTCTGTCTCCTTCCAGCCAGCCAATTCCTAATCCAAACCTCTAATGCACCGTCAATGCCATACCTCCGTAGTTTTTGCATTAGCCAACCATGGGGTACCTTATCGAACGCCTTGCTAAAATCCATATATACCACAGCTACTGCTTCACCCTCATCCACCTCCTTAATCACCTTCTCAAAGAACTCAGTAAGGTTTGTGAGGCACGACCTGCCCTTCACAAAACCATGCTGACTATCCTTGATCACATTATTCCTATCCAGATGTTCATAAATCTTATCCCTTACAATTCTCTCGAAGACTTTGCCCACAACAGGAGTGAGACTCACTGGCCTATAGTTACTCGGGCTGTCCCTACTCCCCTTCTTGAACAAGGGGACCACGTTTGCTATCCTCCAGTCTTCTGGTACTATTCCCGTTGACAATGACGACATAAAAATCCATGCCAATGGCTCTGCTATCTCCTCCCTAGCTTCCCAGGGGATCCTAGGGTAAATGCCATCAGGCCCAGGAGACTTATCTATTTTCGTCCTTTCCAGTACTCCCAAAACCTTCTCCCTACATACTTCAAGGCCATCCATTCTAATCACTTGTGACTCAATATTCACACCATCAACAGAGTCCCGTTCCTGAGTGAATACTGACGAAAAGTATTGATTTAGTGTCTCACCAATCTACTCCGCCTCCACGCACAACTTCCCACTAGTATCCTTGACTGGACCGATACCTACCCTAGTCATCCTTTTATTCCTGACATACCTATAGAAAGCCTTTGGGTTTTCCCTAATCCTACCAACTAAGGACTTTTCATGTCCCCTTCTCGCAGCTCTTAGCTCTCTCTTCAGATCATTCCTGGCTACCTTATAACTCTCAATCGCCCCAACTGAACCTTCACGCCTCATCCTTACATAGGCCGACCTCTTCCCTTTCACAAGGGATTCCAATTCCCTATTGAACCACGGCTCCCTCACAAGACCCTTTACTCCCTGCCTGACTGGTACATACTTATCAAGGACACTCAATAGGTGTTCCTTGAACAATCTCCACATATCATTAGTGTTCTTCTCCTGAAGCCAGTTTTTCCCATCCACGCATCCTATGTCATGCCTCACCGCATCATAATTTCCCTGCCCCCAGGTATAGCTCTTGCCCTGCAGTGCACACTTATCCCTCTCCATCACTGAAGTAAAAGTCACCGAGTTGTGGTTACTGTCCCCGAAGTGCTCACCTACCTCCAAGTCTAACACCTGGCCTGGTTCATTACCTAGAACCAAATCCAGTATAGCCTCACCTCTTGTTGGCCTGTCTAAATATTGTGTCAGGAAACCCTCCTGCACACATTGGACAAACACCAACCCATCTAACGAACTCGAGCTATAGCTTTCCCAATCAATATCTGGGAAGTTAAAGTCCCCCATAACAACCACCCTGCTACTTTCACTCTTCTCCTGAATCATCCTCGCAATACTATCTTCTACTTCTCTTGGACTATTGGGAGGCCTGTAGAAAACACCTAACAGGGTGACCTCACCTTTCCTATTTCTAACCTCAGCCCAAACTACCTCATATGGCAAATCTTCCTCCATCGTCCTTTCCACCGCTGTAATGCTATCCTTGACAAGCAATGCCACACCTCCCCCTCTTTTACCCCCATGTCTGACCCTACTAAAACATTTAAACCCTGGAACCTGCAACAGCCATTCCTGCCCCAGTTCTACCCACGTCTCGGTAATGGCCACAACATCGAAGTCCCAGGTACAAACCCACGCTGCAAGTTCACCTACCTTATTTCTTATCCAGTTGCCTGAATTGAATGAAGTGCTGATAAATCACTGAAAGGTGTGTCTGGATAGTTACACAGTGAGGAGAAATATGGTAACCCAGCAGGTCTTCTCGCTTAGACATTAGAAAGTTACAGCACAGTGCAGGCCCTTCTGTCCTCGATCTTGCACTGACCTGTGAAAGAAATGTGATGCCCATCTAACTTTCAAAGTTACATTATTATCCATACATATGTCCAATTCATATTGAAATACCCTTATATTCAGCGAATCTACGAGTGTTGCAGGCAGGCTGATTCACGCCCATACTACTCTCTGGGTAAAGAAATTAACACAGTTAACTGTCCTAAATCAGTCGGCATTCAATTTAATGCTATAGCTCCTCGTGTTGGCCTTCACTGTCTGAGGAAAGCGGCTCTCACTCCCCACTCTATCTCACTTTCTGATAATCATATAAATCTTGATTAAGTCACCTGTCCACCTTCTTCTCTCCGACGAAAACAACTTCAGTCTCCTCAGATTTTGCTCGTAAGAACTTCGATCCACACCACCACCATCCTATTAAACCTCCTTTGAACCCTTTCCAGAGCTTTCACATTTTTCCAAAATTCAGTAACCAGAGCTGCATGCAATACTTGGTGGTGCCCTACCAGGTGGTAAAGCCACAACTTCTGTGATTTTATGGAATGGTGCTGTATGGGCAGTTGTTGGGATGCAAGGAACACTGGACCAGAGGATCATGACAGAAAATGTCCTGTTTTGTGCTGGCAAGTGGTGGAGTTCAGTGGGATTGAATATTGGTGAAAGTGGAAAAGAATGTATACCTTCCACTGCTTCCTGTCACCAGTAAGCATGTCCAAGTTACAACTCATTCAGACATATTTCCTCATCTTTAAAAGGTATGCACACTTTCAGTTTGCCATGAGAAACGTTTTGTAAATTAATTCAGTGCTGACAGGATTACCGTTTAAAGCAAACGGTCATACCAGACAAAATGTGGTGCCACGTGAAGGAATATGTGTTCCATTCAGGAAAGATAAAATCTAATTGTTCATAGAAAATTGTGGTGAACTTTCTGCTGACTTTTTTTATGAGGTAAGAAGAAGTCTTCATGATGCTAATCCAAAACGATCAGATAAATATAGATTGGAAAAACAAAAGACCAAAGTTCTGTGAGACCACTGTGCCTGAAACCTGGGGATGAAGAAATATAAGGGATAGTAGCAATATTGATCATAAATTGGCTGCGTGAAATGTTACTGATGAAGTGTGCCTGCCTGAGCCTTCGATTTTCATGCTCCTCGGATGCAGCGTGACATGCTGTGCTTTTTGAGCACCACTCTCATGCTGACTCTGATCTCCAGCATCTGCAGTCCTCACTTTCACCTGCGGGAAAGCGATCAGAGTCATCATTAACAATTGTGTTTTGAACTGGAAGAATTTTTCAAGCGAAGTTTGATTGAGCGTTGGGATGTGGAAGTTCTGGTTAGATTAGTTTAGCTCAACAGCATTCTATGATTGATCAGTGCCCCCAGCGCGCCCATGAGTTTCTCTGATTGGTTGGAGGACCAGTGCCTCCAGCTTGGTCATGGTAGGACCGCCTCTTCTTCGCTATTGGACACTATACGTCAACAGTTGGTATGGGTCCTGCGGCTTGCATAGGATTAACATGGTTGGTGAGCATGCTTGCAGCGAGTGATCATTGGAACGAAATGTTGTCATCTCCAATCGATAGTCGGTGAGTGAGGGCTAAAGAGGAGGGAAGCACCAGGTGCTATAGCCCAGTTAGAGATTTCATGTTTGGTCATGATATGACTCTGGACCCAAACACAGTGTCTCTGGGCTCGCCAATTAAGCCAAAGAGAGTCTGAGTCTTCTTCCCAGAAACAGACCCCAGTCAGCCGCCGCTATTCCTGATTCAGTTTTATCTTGTTTTTTTAAATTTATCAGGTCACTGTTGGTTTATCTATCTTTAGTGTGAATAAAGCTGAAAATAAACGATATTGTGTGAAATCATTGTTTTGGTCCATGAGGATGTGGTGTTTTTGCGAGACGTTTGGCTGTGTATTAATGACTGGGATTGATGAGAAAGTGTACCCCATGAACATCTCTGTCCCTTACCTTGTTGTAAATGTTTCAGAGACGGAAATTATGGGCATACGTGTTTGTTTTTGGAAGAAAACCTGCTTTGAAAGGTAATGAAGATTGGACTGAAGCAGTGACAGTGATTATCTTTATTGCTTTTTCAATTCGTGAACATCACTGCTCTTAATCATGTTCGTGCTAACACCACCGCTCTTAAGCATTAGCCTACACGTTGGGCCAGTGGCGCAATGGATAACGTGCCTGACTACCGATCAGGCGATTGTAGGTTCGATTCCTGTCTGGCTCGAGCTCTACGTGTACCTTTATAATGCATTTAAAAACTGATTTCTCTGCAGCCGATAAACGGTATGAGTTCTTAATCTGCTGGAATGAGGATGCCTTCATTAAATGTCCACGAGAACATAAGAGTCAATGTTCCAGCGTCATCACAGGAGGGAAGCCGAATTGTCGCACACGTTGGTCATGGGTACCTTTTCACTTTACAAATCCGCCAATTGCATCACTGTTGTTCGCGGGAATTCTCGGCTTTGAGCATTGTTTTGAAACTCTTTGGCCAATGGAATCAGAGAAGAATGAAGAGTTAAATGTCCAACTAATCGTTATAGAGAGTGAGTTCCAGCGTCTACCACCTGCAGACTGATAAAGTTTTGCTACAAATCTATTCAAAGCTTTCTGCATCTTGTCTGAAATCTACAAACCCTGGTGATCGATCAAGAGCAAATATTTCCTTCAATCTGTAATTCCATGCTCCTCATTATTTCTGACACGTCAATCATGTCTCCTCACAATCAGCTCTGCGCTGAGAAAAATAACTCCCGTTTTGCCGAGGCCAGACCACTCAAAACATTCTTATGCAGGAAATTCAGAGCGTAACGTCGCTGTTTGTTTTGGTGAGTGTATAGTAAGATTTACTTAGAATACTTCAGCTAGGTTGACTTACAGTTTTTAAAACAGAGGGAAAATTATTCACAAAACTGAGTAATGAATCACAATGAACATAATATAGAATACCGACAGAAATTAGCTATCTCAAGTAGACTTAATTATGCTTTGCAAAAAAAACACAAGTCTGATCATTAAGCCCCATAAACACAGAATACAAATGAAACTGGTTTACAGGTCGAAATAAGAGGGGCAGTAGAAGAGAAACATGCACATCACTGGCATCGATAGGCACATTGAAAACCTTCGTGTAATTAGGTGCGTCTGATACTTTGGCAATGGTGAACAAAATATTTAGGCTGTCAAATACCTTTTGAAATTCTTGTGCTCGCTGAAATTTCTTGCCTGTTTTTAGCAATTCGGTGAGTGAAGCAGTCCCACTTCGAACAGTTAGCACAAACTTTCAGTAAAAGTCACTCAATCCAGTAAACCGTCATATTGCTCTTTTCGTCAACAATGTATACAAATCCCCCATAACTTTCGTTTACGCATCCCGAGGGGCTATTTGTCCGTGTTCACCGACATAGCCCACGATGGTGACTTTGGCTTTGGTAGATTCACATTCAGCTAGGTTTCCAAACCAGTTTGACTTCCGAATTCGATCAAACAAGTCCGATAAATGCTGTAAATATTCAATCCATGAGAGACTGAATGTCACCAGGCGCAACACACACCAAATAGTTGTCAATCTGGCAATTACCTTGTCCGTTAACCTCTGAAATATGAGTGAAGTGTTTTCCGTACAAACGGCATGACGTTAAATTTCTGCAGTCCTGTTGGCGTTACAAAATTGCCTTTGATCTTTCCGACAAAGTTGACTGCCAGTAACATTTGAGGAATTCCAACTTGGAAACGTAAATTGCTCTTCCAATCTCTTCCACACAGTCCTCCAACTGCAGGTGCGTATATGCACCAGTTTTTCTAACAACATCGACTTTGTGATAGTTCACACATAACTTTTGGATCTTACCTGGCTTTGGCACCATGATGATGGGTGAACTCTATTCATTGAAACTCACTTCGGTTATGCCATCTTGGGGAATACCTGACATCTCCTTATGAACTTGTACCAACTTTATAGGGTTATGCCTGTAAGGATGTTACAAAATCAGAACAGCATCTCCTATATTTACATCATCTACAATTAGGTTATTAATTCCCAGTTTATTTCAGCAGATCTCCCCATGCAAGAGTAATAACTTCTACGATTTTCGTCTGGAAGAGAACTGAATAACTTTACCAATATTGGACAACTATTGCATTGTCTAATTTTATTTCAGGAACGTCCAATGCAGAATCCCTGAAATTGGTTCTTCCCAGTGTGTTGTAGTCAACAACACATTCTCCCATTGCGTTCGTTCTCTCCCAAAATACCATTAGTGCATATTCCCATCACTCATTCTGTGAGATTCCTTCATGCCAGGAGTTCCTATCAAGTAGCTAACCACACTCAATTTCCTCTCAATTTGATAAGGTCTTCTAAACCTTGCTTTAAAGTTTCAATGATTTATGAAATTTAAATAAATACATTGTTCCCAGTGGCAAAATTCAGATTTTTTTGTTTCTCATACACTTCCTGCTTCACCATTTGCTGCGATACTTTTAAGTGCTGTCTCGACAACTCCCCAACATTATTTAGTCCAACTCTAAAATTTGACACATCGTCCAAATGCGTGGTCTCTGTAATCTGACTTATTAATTTTTCCTTATTAATTTTTAATGGAGCTCTTTCTTTATGTCCAAAATTGGTCTCAGACAGTCTTAGTTTTGTGGATTCTTTCGATATATCTCAGATCGCAAACAGCACTGATGCAACTCCCTTATGGAAATAATCTGGCTACTCCGAGCCATAAAACCTCAACATAGTCTTTAATGATTGACGTCGCCTTTCCAGTGCACCCTGTGATTCTGGATGGTAAACAGTAGACGATTCGTTTTAATCCTCAGCTATCTATATACTCCCTGGAAAGTTTGGATGTGAAGTTTGACCCTTGATCTAATTGTATCTCTGATGGTAGTCTTTATCTAGTTTTTTTAAAAAACATCGCAATTCTTCCTCAATCCTTTTAGCTGTCATCTTGCACAATTGAACAGCATTTGGAAATCTCGTCAATACATCCATTTATGCTAATTAATACTTATTCCCATATTTTATTGGATGTAGGGAACCTATACAATGCATCAAGACAATTAAGACAGATTCCTTGAACGCTGCAGCAGGTATTAAAGGTGCAGACTTTATTATTTCCCATGGTTTTCCGTTTAGTTGAAATATATGACACTTCTGGCAAAATTCAACTACATGCGTCTGCAATCCAGGCCAGTAAAAATATCTTTGTATTTTAGCCCCCGTTTTGCTCACGCCTAAGTGACATCCAATTTGAGGCACAGGCGGCACTCGCAGCACCACTTTTCTGTACCCTACTGGGAAAAAAAACATTCTGCCAATTTCTCACATGCTTGAATATATGTTGGTCTCCATGTCCTCCTTAACATATCATTTGCTAAGTAATAACACACAGGGATGCATTCACTCTCCTTCCGAATATATGTCTTCTGATCCAAGTGCTTTAATTTTTCATCTTTCTGCTGTAACTCAGGAGCATAGCTGAGCTGAATATATTTGCATTTTTAACGTTTGTCCCCTGCTGTGTCCCACTTACTTGACAATTTAAAAAATGTAATCTTGATGCATTGTGTAGGTTCCCTACATCCAATAAAAGATGGGTATACGTATTAATTAACATAAATGAATGTAAACATATTTCAGCCTCCTAATCCGTGCCTTTTGATTTCTCCTGCTTTCCATTGGGACTCTGTGATCGCATAAAGACACAATCTGGGAAAATTCCTTTATCAGCGTCCTGCATTGCCACTGTTGCCTGCAGCTCGACTGACTTTTCAACTGGAGTATGCAGCAGGCTTACCGGTGATTGAGGTATATCTTTTGCAAGCACAAATTGTATTCTTGAAGCTGAGAGTTTGTCCAGAATTCCCACCACAAACTCCCCACTCTTTTCTGCCCACTCTAGCCTCACTGTACATAACTGAGCAATGTTTCGTCCCACCATGAATTCCCGTGCACATAGTTCTTCAGGAGTACATATTTCCCTCCTTCTCCATCACAGACTGAGACGATCCTGTGTCCCTTAATATTGTTACCTCCCTATCTGCTACTCCTGGCCAAGGTAAATAAACTTGAACTTTGCAGGTATATTTTTCAAGCAGACATGGCACTTCCCCCTTACCAACGTCTGATCGGTTTGTGCACTCTGATGCAGCGTTCCAGCCTCCACTGTGCTTTCTATTCCCATACCAACAAACATCCAGGCTTGTTTTGTTTTCCTGCAGTTGATTTTGCAGTGCTTTCCATAGTTCTCCAATACTGATTTCATGTGGCCTTTATTGGAATGAAAACCTCAGATCTTGTTCCTTTCAAGGTTTTCCTATATATCCTGTGATAAGTTATCCTCATGATCTTCACAGAGATTTAACTTTCCCTTTCCACGTGAGGATTTCTCTTTGACCAATTTCTATCCCTCAGTCTTAAAATGATTCTGGAAGCCCATCCTTTTTTTATGGACCAGTTCATTGCAATCAACCATTTCAGCTGCTAACCTTGTCGTTTTAACAATATGCTCTTCCAGTGTAATCTTATCTTCAGCATTTATCTCCAGCGTTTTAATGTGAATTCCTTTAATAATTGCCAATTTCTGAAGTTCAAAATCTGTCTCCCTTTCTCTCTGCTCTGCTGCTCTCTCTTCTTCGAATCGTACCTGAAACTGCTTGAAATCTGGTCTCTTTTCCTTATCTCTCGCGTCTAACTCAATCTGCTTCATATTCAAGTAACGTTTAAACAACTCTGCAGATTCTCATGAATATTCTAGCTGGGTTAACTGCTGAGCTACTGCTGGGAATGACCTCTCCTTTCCTCACAGAAAGAGGCAAATACAACCCCAGCACTTCTGCTTATTCCAGAATCCTAGTCTGGATCAGTTTTTTGTAAAACTGTCAACGTTACACCGTCCATAGCCAAACAACTCTTTGTATCTAAATGAGACATTGTTTTCCCAAGAACTGTCTACGACAATCCAAATCAACACCCGAAATAAAGACGCAAACACATATTGGTTGCTCTTTTAATCCATCAACTATCTTTCAATTTGTTATTGTCTAGGCTAAACCATCCAAAACGTTATTAAGCAGACAATCCAGATCGTAACATTGTATTCTTTATCGTTAAGTGGACAGTGAAAATTACCCAATTAGCGAATTACAAAAAATATTCACAAAATGACGGATTGAAAAATAAAAAAAACAGAATATCGAATACCCACAGAACTTAGTCTATCCAAAGTAGACGGAATTATGCTGTTCTGTAAGTAGACAACATTCCTAAAAAAAGCAAGCACCTTAAACACAGTAAAAATGAAACAGAAGCTTACGGGTAAAAAATAGAATGGAAGAAGGAGAGAAGTTATTAATTAGTGCACCACTGCTGCAGGATCTAAAAACCGGAATTCAGCATTCCGGAATGACCACTCTTTTACCATTATACAGTTCATTTCTAAAACATAGAGTCTTTGGCCTAAATCCTCAGCTGTTGATGGGGAAAGGAAAGGCCTCACAGCGAAGAATTACGTCACTGTTACACTTCATCTGATTCGGAGCCTGAACTGATTGACAATGCCTTTGATTTAAAAAAATATCAAGACGCATTATCCTTGAGCAAAAGTACAACTCGTTTATTTTTTTAAAAGAGAACATGTTTGCGACAACGCAATCCGTCCAAACAATCTTCATAAGTGAAATTCTTCGAACAGACAATATCCTGGTAAGTCTGGTATGCACAGTTTCCAGTGCTGTCACATCCCTGCTATAATGATAATTGCAGAAAGACACTCAATACTCCATCGAGAGCCGATTGAGCAAATGAAATTAACAACTTAGAAAGCCACAGAAACTGCACTTTTCCAATGATGTGACTTTTACACAATACTGCGCCATGGAGAAAGTGAGAACTGCAGATGCCAGAACTCAGCGTCGATAGTGTGGCGATGGAAAACACAGTTGCTCAGGCAGCATGTGAGGAGTGGGAGAATTAATTTTTTGGACATAAACACCTCATCAGGAATGAGGTTTGTGGCCGTGGGGACTGAGAGATAAATGGGTGGTTTGGGAATTTGGGGGCGTGATAGCTGAGAATGTGATGAGCAGATAAAGGTGGAAAATACGATACAAGTTCTGCCAGGAGGTGGAGCGGGTAGGTTGGAAAGCTGATGTGCAGGACATAAGGGCAATGCTGAGTTGGAGTCATGAAACTAGAATAATGTGAGCGAAGGGTGAATGAGGAAACTGATGATCCCATGTGGTATCAATGTCCCAAGCGGAAGATGAGGCCTTCTTCTTTCAGGCGTCAGGGGTTTAGAGAATGTCAACGAAGGAGGCACAGGACCTGCATGTGCTTGGCAGATTGGGAGGTTTAGAGTGATTTACATTAGTGATGAGCTTCCAACTGCATATCCAAACTATCATTACGAACATGTTGTCACATGTCAGGAACAGTATCTGACACTACCCCCATCTAAGTAGAATGCGAAGATTGCAGATGCGAGAGATTGTAGTCAGGAAGGATAGCGCTAGAAAGCACAGTGGTTAGGCAACATCTAAGGACTAGGAATGTCAATGTTTTGAACATACCTGGCGAAGAACTTATGCTCGAAAATCGATTTTCCTACTCCGTGGATGCTGCCTTACCAGGTATACATTTCCAGATCCACGCTTTTAACTCGACACCACCACCACTCAACTGCTTTAGAAAATTAAGATGCACCTGTCACCACTCAGTTGGTTCTTCTGCCACATGCGAGAAAAACTGCAGAGGCTGATTATCTGAGGGAAAAAAATGTTGTAGAATTCAGCATTCTCTCAGTGCAACTGAATGTTTGAATATAAAGTTGGTAAAGGAAAAGAAAAATCTGCAGTTTAATAACTGCTACATTCTGTTTCTCAAAGGCAAAACGAGTTTCATGAACCGGAATGTTTCGATCAGGCAATGCATGCTCACATTGTCAGGTTCTGATAGGAATGGTGGAATATATATTGGCTTCTCCACTGCTGAACAGATGAAAAATATTAATTTGACTTCTGAAACAGTTGATGCTCCTGCAGAACAGTCAATGTGACTCATATCCCAGCACAGCCATTTCGGTGTGTATTTCATAGACCTGCAATATCACATTTAATTTAAAAGATCTTTATTGATTGTTCCTTATAATTATGGCATTCTCCATTTTAGAGTTCATGGGACAGTATTTTACCCATTCATTATTCATTGGTACATCACTCAATTTTAGTACCCCTAATGTTCCATTCACGACTTATCTACCAAACTGCTTTCATGAAGAAAATGCTTATTTTTAAAACCAAAGACTGAGGTTAACCAATGCCTGTTGGAAATCAAACATCATTCTGTCAATCTCTATCCGTTGTTTAGTGTGTCTCAGTGCCTGTCACCTAAAACCTGTGCCCTCTAGTTTTGAACTTCAACATATTGCGCAAATGATTTAGGCCAGTTGTCGATCCATGCCCCTTATGATTTCATAAACGATGAGAACGTGACCCTCTGCCTGGAACACTCCAGCGAAAAAGCCCCTACTGACCCCATCTCCATGCTTATCTCAAGCCCTCGGCTCCCCGCAACATCTTTGTAAATCATCTGTGCACAGTTTCAATTTTCACAAAATCCTTCCTTTAGAAGTTGACCATAATTGTAACCAATATTCTAAATGTGATCTCACCAATGCTCCATATTGCCACAACATGACCTTCCAACTTGGATAATCGACTTTCTAATAACGAAAAGCGTGCTAAGTATTTTCTTCCCCACATTGTCGCCTTGTGGCAAAAATTTATCTGCTTTTATAAATTTTGCTTGACTGATAAAGTTGTGATTGTCACTGTGTTCTGCTGCCTTCACGGATATGTGGACCAACATGCAAAGTCTCTCTGTTCCTGTGGGTTTCCTCGTGTCCTGTCAATCATTGAGTAATCCGTTGACGTGTTAATTCCAATGTGCATCACCTCATGTTTTTCATGGTTAGTTTCAACGTCGCCTCTCTGAATTTGGCATTTGATAAATCCATTTCTGAGCTTCTCCATCCTAAAAGGATCTTCCTCACTATTAACCACTTTGCTAATATTCGTATCATCGACAACTCTGCTTATCATTTCCTCCTAACTTGTTCTACATTCTTTACACGCATTCACAAACGACATGGACCTAGCATTCATCCTTCTGTTACACCATTGAATACCAGTTTCCGTCACAAGAAACAGCCTTCTATCACCATCCTGTGTCTCTTACCACCACCAATTTAAATTTGTATCCAACTGCCAGGGAACCTAAAATCCCTTTTCACTTGTATCCTCTTACCAATCTTCAGAGTGGTATCGTGTTGAAGGCTATGTTGGAATCCACACAAATAACATCAACTTCACTACCCTCGTTAAAAAAACCTGATCACTTGTCAATAAAATGCATTTAATCCAATCTGTTAGGTATGACATTCTGTAACAAAACCGTGATGACTCTCCCTGATGAAACCTTGCCTGGACAAGTGGCAGTTAACTCCCTCCTTCAAGGTTTGCTCCAAAATGTTCCCTTCCACTCGTATGAGACTCCCTGCTGTGTGATTCTCCCAATCTTGCATTAGTCCAGTCCACTACAAACCCTAGGATAAAAGTAAACCATTGCTCAGAACACCTGCAATTTCCTCCCTTTGCACAGAGAGGAACATAAGATACAAGTTCGTTCTGAATTGGGAATATGCCCACTTCAATCCGCAAAACCACGAACACTTCCTCAGTTCCTATGTCAAACTGCTTAAGAACTTTTCCATCCCTCCTCCTGCATTCTGCCTCTATATCTTACCACAAGAGGACTGTTTATCGCTGAACAAGTAAAGTGATCCAGTCAGTTAGTCCATTTGCTGACACAACTGTACTGTCACTCTGGAGGGAGATCGTTCAGATGTTTTAACTTGAAAATGCTGTATTAAGCATTTGTGGTTATGAAATATTTTGCTTTGATAGCCACAGGCTATTACAGTGAGAAATAGTTTGAATTTTCTCCAACTGAAAAACATTGACTTAATTCCAACTCCTGTGGCGATTCCTATCTGTTCACATCTGACATGACGGAGATGTTGCTCTCTTGTTGTTTATCATATCCAGAACAGAGCTGCGGCACAAATCCCAAACACATGTTTTCAATTTTCATTGACCTAAGAAGTCGATGCCAGTGGCAAACATTGCAATGGGATGCATCAACAAGAGAAACTTTCAGGATGAAAACAGTTCTGTCTTATGTGCAGGGGGTCATTACAGAAGCACAGTATCACGCTTCCTCGGGGCAATATGAAAAGATGCTGAAAAGAGAAATCGGAGTTAACATTTTGGTCCATAGACCCCGTCCTTGGCACTGATGGTTTCCAGGAAAACTTCGGTCTATATGCAGAAGATATGTGGGGGCGCAGTAATTAGAAGGAAACGAGATGTCGGGATAGAGCCGAAAGAGACAGATGAGCAGTTGGGCATAGTAATTGATAATGATTTGTTTGGAGCATTAACAACTGCTCACAGAGACTGTTTATGACTAAACAAAAGTAGTGCGTGACTCGGCCTGGTGAGTGTGTCGGGGGCCAACATATGGGAAATTTCAGGCCTCTAAAATGATTGAAATTGATCTGGTGGGTCGTGGGGTCCTCAAGCAGAAAATGGTCTGGTGCTTATTAAGCATGCGCTAAGCAATGGTGCAACACTGCAGTGAGACTGAGATAGAGACGTTCGCTAGGAAACATGGTTCTGTGCTAAATGATCAGTGAACTGAAAGATCAGGGACAGTTTTGGCGATAGAACTTGGCATTCTGTCAACTGTAATTCAGTCCACACTTCGTTTCCCAAGGTAGTGGCGACAACAATATGAGCTGTAGAGTAGATTGTGCGAAGTGTGTGGAAAGTATTGCTTCACCTGGAAGGTGTATTTGAGCACTTGTATACTAAGCATGGAGGTCAGAAATGGACAAGTGAGGAGAAGCAAGAAGCAAGGATACCATAGAAGATATTATTATAAATGGTTTTTAATCAATGTGAAAGAATGCGACCATAAAGGTACTATACCTGAATTCTCGTACTTTCCAGAAGAATGTTGGATGTATAACGGCATAAATCATGAATACGATTTAATATACGTTGCAGAGACATGGAGACAGCATAGTCAAGACTGGGAGGTATATATTCACTGGTATGAGGCAGTTTGGAAGGACAGAAAGGATGTTAAGGAAGGTGGTGTAACTCAAACATTGAAGGACAACCTCAGACTGATGCAAAGAGATGAGATAGTTTCTATGGAGAATGAGTTTGAATCTATTTGGGAGAAAATTAGAAGCTCTAAGAAGAAAATGTCACTGATTGTCGGAGTCTATCCGTCTCCAAATTTTAAGATGACATTGAGGAGGGCAGTAAACAAAGACATAAACAACAAATGAAAAAATGGTATGGCAATTATCATGCGGGAATTTAATCAACATGTCGATCGGTCGAAGCAGCCCAATCAGGGGAGCCTTGACGGGGATAGTGTTGAGTGTATCTGCGATAGATTCCTTAAATAATGTGTAATGGAACAGGCCAACAAGGGGGGAGGTTAAATTAGATTTAGTGCTGGGTAATGAATGCGGCAAGATGTTAGATTTAGCGATAGGTGAGCACTTTGGTGATAGTTACCAAAATTCAGTTATGTTTACCTTAGATTTTCATAGGGATAGGTATACACCGGAGTGCAAGCGCTATTGCTGAGCGAAAGAAAATTGCAATACGATTAGATAAGATGACGCATTCAGAGGTTGGCAAAGAAACGGCACGGAATGGGCAGAATAGAAATGTGGAGATTATTCATGGAGCAGGTTCTGTGTGACTTTGATAAGTATGTACCTGTCAGAGAGGGAGGAAATTGTCAAGTGCAGGAGTCATGATTACTGAGGAAGGTGAATCGCTTGTTGAGATGAAGAAGGTTTGTGTTCCCATGAGACGTGAATGCTCAGTTAAGGAGATTGAGAGTTACAAGTTAAACAGGAAAGACCTGAAGAGAAAGTGAAGAAGAGCCAGGAGGGAACTGAGAATTTGTTGACAGATAGGATAAGGCAAAATCCGAAAGCTTTCCATCGGTATGTGAGGGCTAAAAGAATGAATAGAACAAAATATGGCCAATGAAGGACAGTCGTGATAAGTAGTGCGTGGAGTCGGAAGTGATGGGGGAAGCGCAAAAGCAATGTCTTTAGTCAGGATTCGCACCGGGAAAACAAAATGTTGTCTAGGACAATACTGAGAAACTGGCTACTAGACGAGATAGGATTGAAGTTCCCAAAGACAAGGCGTCATAAGCTCTGAAAATGTGAACATATCTAAATTCCCCTGGGCCGGATGGTATTTATCCTAGGATTTTCGGGGAAGCTAAGAATCAGATTTCTCAGCCTTCCACTTTGATATTAATGTTGTTATTGTCCAAAGTTAGAGTACCAGAACACTACATGATAGTAAAAGTTCCTCTCTCATTCAAAAAAGGGTGTAAAGAAAACCCTGGAAATTATAGACCAATGACCCTTCCGTCGGTTGTGGGTAAAGTGTTGGAAAAGTTCCATGAAATAAGATTTGTAATCATCTCGATTGGAATAAATTTATGAAGGAAAGTCAAGCCGGTTTTGTGAATGGGTGGACGACACTCACAAACATGATCGAGCTTTTGAATTCGTCATTAAACTGGATGTCAGTTTGCTCACTGAATTGGAAGGTTCATTTCCAGACGTTTCATCGCCCTACTTGGTAACAATTTCAGTGGTTCTCCAGGCGAAACACTGTTCATGATTCCTGCTTTCTCTTGATATGTGTGTGTTTGTTTGGGTTGGTGATGTCATTTCCGATGATGATGTCATTTCCAGTTCGTTTTTTTCTCAAGGGGTCGTCGATGGCGTCGAACTCGAAGGGTTTGTTGATGGAGTTCTGGTTGGAATGCCATGCTTCGATTAAATCTCCTGCATGTAGGTGTTTGGCTTGTCCTCGGATGGATGTGTTGCCTCAGGTGAATGTAGTGTTTATTGAATGCAATATTTGTCAAGTTCTTGCATGGCATTTTGGAAATGACATCAGTTTTTGCATATGGACAAATAGGCAGAAAACGAGCCACCAGGATACATAAACATCAACTAGCCACAATACGACGTGACCCTCTCTCACTGGTATCCTTACATACAGATCAGGAAAGGCTCCACTTTGACTTGGACAACGCATCCTTCTGAACACAAGTGAAACAGAGACACACACGATAATTCCGAAAAGCATGGCATTCCAACTGGAAATCCATCAAAATCACATCGAGATAAACTTCATCTGCAACGAGCTGAACAACAGAACAGGAAATGATATCACTACAGGAAATGACATCACCAACCCAAAGAACCGCAAGCATATAAATAGAAATCAGGAATCATGAAAACTCCGTCACCCGTAGGCACACTGAATATATTACCTAGGAGGGTAATGAAAGTCTGGAAATGAGCCTTCCAGCTCAGTGAGAAAATCTTCATCTGGGAAGCTAAAACTGAGCTACAACTCTTGTCAAAACTTGCCAGGTGACTGAACAGATGTATGAGGATAAAGCCGTTCATGTTATGCCCGTTTGGATTTCAGTTAGCCGTTTGATAAATTTCGCAACGGCAGGTGAACCACAAAATACTGAAGCATGGGCTTGAGGTGGATGTCGTGCTTTGTATCAGAAATTAGCCAGCTGAAAGAAGACAGAGGGTGTTATTGATAGGAAAACTTCATCCTGGACTTCTGTTGATAGTGGTGTACTGCAACAATCTGTTTTGGGTTCACTGCCTTTTGTCATTTTTTTTTGTAAACGAGCTGGATGGGGGCGGAGAAGGATGGGTTAGTAAATTTGCGGATGACACGAAGTTTGGTAAAGTTGTACATAGTGCTGAAAGATATTGTAGGTAACATAGGGACACAGGTATGCAGCAGAGCTGGGCTGAGTGTTGGCAAATGGAATTTAATGCAGAAAAGTGTGAGAAAGAACATGGCATTAAAAATATCACAGAATATAAAGATCGATAGCAGAAGTTTCTATTAAAATATAAAATGAAAAAGAGAGACAAAAGTAAACGTTGACCCTCTCGTGGATAAGAAGTGGCATTTACTTATGGTATATGTGGAAATAGCCGTGACATTGAACAGGCATTTGCGTCGGTCTTCACAGTGGAGGATATTAATAACATGCCAGTAATTGACAAAGAGATGACATTTGGTGATGACCTGGGAACAGTCATTATAACAAAAGAACTAGTGTTGGATTGTTGAAGCTAATATTGCGAAGGATGGTTACGTCTCCAGGACTTGATGGAATGCATCGCAGGGTACTAAACACAATGGCATGTGCTTGCGTTAATTTTCCAAAATTCGTTGGTCTCTGGGGCAGCCCCAGCAGATTGGAAAACGCAAAGATGGCGTCACTGTTTAAAAAGTGAGGCAGACAAAGTATGAGGAATTAGATCAGATTACTTACAGTATCGAAGCAGGCCCTTCGGACCAGCAAGTCCACACCGACCACCAAAGTGCAACCCACCCAGACCCATTCTCCAACATTATAGACCAGTTTGTTTAACCTGTGTAGTGCATAAATTTCTTGAGTCTATTATCGAGGAAGAAATAGCGGGGCTTCTCGGTAGAAATTTGACAGATGCAGCCTGGGTTAATGAAGAGCAGGTCATTCCTTCAAAATCTTTTCGAATTCTATGATGGCATTACGATCATGGTGTATAACGGGACCCAGTGAATTGATGTACTTGGATTTTCAAAATGGCCTCGACAAGGTGCTGCTCAGGAGCTGACAGCGAACGGATGCTGTTTAGGGTAAAGTATGAGCATGGGTTGAGGATTGTTTCCCAACAGGAAGTGCAGAGCATGGATAATTGAGTTCTATATTATTAACCATCAACGATGTTCCTCAAGGATTGGTACTGGGACCGCAATTACTTGCAGTTTATATGGATGATTGGAAGTTTGGAGCCATGCATATCGTGTCAAGGTGTGCAGTTGACGCAAAGGTGAGTAGCAGAGCAAAGTGTGCGGAGGACTGTGAAAATCTGCAAAGGAACATTGAAATGTTAGTTAACAGGCAATATTCTGGCAGAGGGAATTCCGGATTTGAAGGTGTTAGCTGACGATAGGAGACTATATGGAATAAGCTTATTTCGAAAATTCAGAAGAATGAGGCCGGATCTCATGGAAACATATAAGATTAGGAAATTATTTCGTTGATCACTTGGAGTACCAGAATGCTTAAAGCGCCAGACCAATATCTGAAAAATAATGGGATGAGAATGGATCGTTGCTTCATGATGGACATTTGCAAGATGGTTCCAAAGTCCTTCTTTGGTGCAGTGAAAGTCACAATGTCTTTGAGAAGCTAACTTTAGCAGCCATATATCATTGTGGCCACAAGAGCAGGTCACAGTCAGAGATTTTCTTGACTCCTAAAGCGTGGATAACACAGAGCCTGCGATTACACGCCACCGATGATTTGTCACTGGCAGTCTCCATTAACCGCTATTCACTCTCAGAGCGAGATCGTTGTTCACCTCATTGACCATAAGTTCTACTCTTTCTTTTCTTGTTTCCCTACCAACTGTTTACTACTTTACAATACAGAATGAAACATGATGGTATAGTTCCTTTTCGCCTGGATGATTGCAGTTTGAAAGAAACAATGTACAGGAGAAGCACATTAGTCAGCATCTGAGCAGCAAGAGATATTTAAATCCCAACCTTCTTAAGGATTCCTTACTGCAGTTGTAACAATGTTGAAAAGCTCAACACCGCCCAGAACAGAGCAGCTGAATTGAGCAGCAAAGCATAACTAATAAAACACCGACAAACATCCATTCCCACCATAACCAAACGCTCAGGCATGCAGTCTGCACCATCCACTAGATGCACTGCAGATATCCACCAAGGTTCCAACACCAGTACATTACACATTCACAACTGCTTCCATCTAAAAGGAAAAGGGCACTAGACAGATAGGAAAGACCTACAACCCACTTACCATCCTGCTCGGGAAATATATTGCCATTACGCCAGAATCACTGGGTCAAAATTGTGGGTTTCACTTACCTATAATTTGGATCGACCGACAGCACACAGAAACGATGGTTCAAGATGGAAGCTCATCATCACCTTATCCAGTCAAATTAGGAATGAACAATAAATGCTAACCTGTTCTGGAATACCCACATCAGACGAAGAATGAAAATCTTTTGCTTTGGCATTCTGAGGATTCTCTCTTACTGAGTTATTTCTAGATTTATTTGAGTGGTATCAAAGATGAGGATTTGCTGTTGGGAAACTGAAACGAAGCATTACATCAGAATTTAAAGGAGTTGCTTTGTTCCATGAACCTTACCGGCCTTTGAAAATGAAAGCAGAAAGCTATATTCCCAGTGGAGTGAAAGTATTCACTATCTGAAATATCGAGACACAATTGGAGGGACGCTGGAGAGAAACTGCTGAAATGTGATGACGATACAATTACTTGTCTTCCCTGAAAATTCATCAGGGCAACCACACCGGGGGAAAGCCATTCAACTGTTCTGATTGTGGAAAGGGAATTGCTCAGTTCTCTAACTTGCTGACTCACCAGTGGGTTCACACGGACAAGAAACCATTTAATGATCCAGAGTGTGGAAAAGCCATTAAAAGGTCTCAGGAACTGCTGTACCATCAACGTGTTCACGCTGACGAGAAACCATTCAAGTGCTCTCACAGAGGGAATGGGTTCAGGCCGTCATTCGATTTCACTTTGCATCTGCGAAGAGAGAGGCCGTTCGCCTGTTCTAAGAATGGGAAAGGTTTCTTTCAGTCATTCAGTCTGCTGAGGCACCAGTGAGTTCACAGAGAGGAGAGACCATTCGTCTGCTATGATTTTAAATTATTAATTGATTCCGGCAATCTGCTGATATACAAGCGAGTTCATACTGGAAAGAGACCATTCACCTGAATGTATACGATTTGCCTTTGAATGGAAAAGTGAATCAGAATTGACTTTCTCGGTGTACTGGTACACTAAAGAAGGCATTTGCTAAATTCAAAGCAGAGAACCATTTACTGTCCGTGGAATTTGAGCTAATATAGAACAAGGATTAGGAACATTTGGGGAGGGCGGAACAACAGCATAATTGACTACCTGCAGTTCTTGTACAAACCTCCATTTCCCCAATTCACCTGAAATGTTTGCTTTTTTGACCGGAAGAATGGGGGCTCTCAGTGGTGATTATCCACAGGGAATTATCACTTCACCCATCAGCAGGGATTCAAAGACTAGAGTAATTCCTTTTACAGCCTCGGGTTTTAACGAGTCTTGTGTTCTGCAAGGATGATACTGAGACTTCGGGATTATTCTTTTGGTTTTACAGCTTCGTATGAACCCCACATCACGTTTGCCTTTTGCCATGCACTCAGCAGGGACCCTTCTTAATCTTGGCTCCGAGACATCTACCATAGCTCAACGCCAGGCTACCCTCTTGGCAGGGGTTACCTGGACTGCCCTATCTGCCTGAGTTAGCCAATTTAGTTTCTCCATATATGTCCTTACATCTGCATTGAAGCAGATATGCACATCGTCCCTGAAGACACAAGCTTTCGTTTTCTTTGTGCCAGTAGTACCCATGGTCCCACATCCTGCCACCTGTCAGTGGATCTGTTCGCCAACGGTATTTGAGAAAAGGAGCGTTCCACATCAAAAAGATAGGGTCTACTTGCCGTTACAGATATTTTGGATAAATTTACACTGATTGCACATCTGTGATCGTTCTAATAAAATTCGCACAATAATAACTGACCTGGTTCAAACATTCTTCTAAAACAATCCTTTTCATATGATTTGTAAGGGCCATGATGGTGGATGCGTGCTGAACAGTGCCTCATATCTCCAGCATGTAAATCGGTGTTTTTGTGATTAACATGGTTACTTGCTACCTGGGCGAGCGAATCGCTCACTGAACTTATGGCTCTCTGGGTAATCATCACTCATAGCCATGCATCAGGGGTCGTGAGTCGGATTTTACAGCCTGCGCTGGTCAATCTTCTTTTTGTATTACCTGCAAGCCTGTCGGGGTACTGCACAAATCCGACCCCAGTCTCACTATGAGATCACCAGCCATCAGATTTCAAGGACAGAATTCCGAGAAATGAAATGAGAATTGCAATGTTTTACCATTACTAGTTTCACACAATAGGGGTGCGGTTAATCTATCCCGTGTCACGAATCCTGATGCATCCATTGCGTTGACTCTCTCAACTGCCTAGATTTAAGGACTGAATATGTTGCCCCTGTATCTACCAAAAAGGTAACTGGTGCACCTTCCACATATAATACATTTTCCCTTGATAATAGAATTCGCTTCTTCTTATCAACACCTCAATGTCAGGGACCTGAAACATTCGAGTTCCTTTCCAGATACGGAGTTGTTTTTTTTCCCATTCCTTGACTGGTGATATGGTAGTTTACTGGCCTTGTAAGTCTGCTATCAGTTCGGTTTAACTTTCCATCTTTTTTCTTTCTGTCTGCAATACTTGCCTCTGCAAAGTCAGGTTCTTACTTCTTTGTTTCCCTGTGGTTTTATTGGTTTCGAAATAAATGCTAATTTTCCATTACAATGGACATCACATTATTTTTGAAGGTCGCTACAACAGCGAGGGCGAGGTGCCTGCACTGCATTGTAACTTTCTATGTTGTAAGCTACATTTCCTGCTGGTTTCTGATGTCTCTCCTCACTGTGGAAGCTTCCAGTCACATCTTGCAGAGACTTGTCTTCACTTCGTTCAATAGAGACAAATGTATTTCCTGCTCAGAATGTGATCTCTCTGCAATGGAGAGAGGAAAACAGAGTCGGTGACAAAACTGAGATCACTTATGTTCTGTCCAGAATCAACAAAATCTATCCTGATCTTCCAGTCTCCTGTAACTTCACATTACACTGTTTTCCCACCCTTCAGGTTCTTTGCCTGTATTCCTGATGAAGGGCTGTTGCCCGAAACGTCGATTTTACTGCTCCTCGGATGCTGACTGAACTACTGTATAATTTCAGCCCCACTCTAATCGAGACACTGTGTTCCCAGGCCACGATTCCGGTCTCTGGTTTGCTGCAGTGCTCCGTCAAGGAGTAACACAAGCTGGAAGACCTGCAACTCATTTTCTACAGACATGCAAACGTTAGGACCCAACATCGAGTTCAATCATTTTAGAACCCGTCCGCCCTCTTCCACATTCTTCACCCACCCTTCCATCTCATCAGTTCTGAAGACAGATCATTGGACTCGAAATGTTAACTTTCCTTTCTCATGAGATATGGCACGAGATGCTGACTTTGTTCTGACCTTTTGGCTTTACCTCAGGGAACTGTGCTTGTCTGTTGTAATCGCCAGACTGCTGGAAGCTTCTGATTGCAGGATGAGATATTCAGAGGAGATGACAGGAATGGCAAGGGCTAGACCATTTCCATTGTGAAGGTAGACAAGCTAGGTTGGGGGATGTTTATCGAAGAGCAGAGAAAGCTCTTTGAGTAACCGATTAACGTGCACATTTTATGAAGAGGATAGATATGTATGAGAGGGATCAGCCTGTATTTGAAAGGAGTAGAGTGACATAAATGAAATACAGGAGACGAGATGTTTTGAGGAGAATTTGCAAGAATGCTTTCACCAGTCGAGTGTTGCTTATCTGGAAATCATTTTCTGAGCATGTGGTAAAGCTACGTGTCATGAGAACGTTCCAGCAGTCTGTAGCCGAACACTTGAAGAGCCAGAGCACACGTGGATAAGGAACAGATACTGGAAAGAGTGACCAGGACAGACAGACGCGAGATGGGTGTCCTGAACGCAATGGGTCAAAGAAAAATTTGTGTGCTAAAAGGCAGCGGCGGGCGCGGCTCTGTGGCGCAATGGATAGCGCGTTGGACTTCTATGTCGTTGCTCAAGTTGCAATTCAAAGGTTGTGGGTTCGAGTCCCATCAGAGTCGAATTTTGGTTTATGGTTTGGAAGGTGGTCAGAGCAGACTCGGCTGCTCATCCGCAAAACCAACAGTAGTCGTGCAGAAACTCAACTGTCTTGAAACGGAACATTTTCCTCTCACAAGCTTAAATTTTCGATGTCTATTTATGATAGAGATCAATAAACATCTGTTAGTCAGTAGGCAACACGATGATGTGTATAAGCTGGAAAAAGACATAAAATTGTTGTGTCAGCCATGATGATATTGAATCATGGAGCGGGACGAGATCAGTATTAACAATGGGCTCCTTTGTGTCTGTGCCATTTCTGATTCAGATATTTAAGCATTCATAATAATAACAATATGAATTAAACGCCGCGAAATATTTTGGGCTCACCTCCACATCCCTTCCCTTCCAGCTGGAATAGACAGCTCTTGTTTCAGCTTTAGATCAGACAGCGGAGTGTTCTCACAAGTTCTCCTTCAGGCTGAATGTTGCTTCGCATGGGTTTCAAAGTGGACACCTGGAGCAAGCAATTGCATGGATTCAGGTGATTCAGGGGCAGATTTCCCCTTTGCTGGGCTGGAATTCTGGCCAAGGTAATGAACGTGAAGTTCTGACATTTTGAATCTTACTCTGGATTCTTGCAACTTCAGCAATTAAATTGAAATCCACGTTGCCCTTGCATAACATTATTCAATCTTCACTGTTTATAAAAATCATGCCACGTGCTCGTGGGTGCAGTATGCTGAATATTGTTGTCGTTGTGTGCAGTATGGGTCGATGTGTCATATGAACATGCCGATGGAAGTTGGTAAGATTTCAGTAAATCGAATTCCCTGACGAAGTGAAGCCGATCGAAGGAAAACCCCAGTCCAATGGCGACATAACATTTCCAGTGATCAACGCAGGACACCACGATAAACGTACGCAGAATTCAATACAGCCGATTTTCACCACATTTTTCGATGCCACATTTCCGAGACATTATTGTAATCTCTAAGCTCTCACATTCTACAGGAAGAACATTCAAATGGCCGACTATCCATTACTAATGTCCTGAATTCACACACGCGCGCGCATATATGCGCATATTTATATATCCACACAGATATAAATGTATGTGTGCATGCATGTTTGTGTCTGTGCATATATATTTAAAAGTTGCAAAAGAACGTTGAGTAAAACAGCATTTATTCTAAAAAAAATATAATTTTTTGGAGTGCGCTGTCCTTGGGAAATGCCTCAGTTACTTAAGACCAGCCATAAATACTCCCTGAGTGAATATCCAACACTCAATAGAGATACAGAGGTGATTTTTGCAAAAAATGACGTGTTTCATACCGCTGATCCTGCGCTGTGTTAAATTCTGGAAAGGATGTTTAGCTGTTTTCATATTACTGATTTTGCTGCAAACTCGCACAGGCCATTAAAACAATCCACAAAATATTAGATTTATCACATTGGACATTTTGACTGTTATCAGAAAAATTGGAATCGAAACAATAACGATGTTTTTAAGTATTGCTGTGAAGATTACAGAATTGCAGTCGGAATATTTTTCGCGTCTTCTTAATGGATATTTTGGGGGAGATGAGTGAGCAGCATATGGACTCACTCCCTTCTCTGTGATTGCAGCCAAATGTTCCAATGCAACACATGAACGGATAAAGGTGCATTACATTGGCAGGTCAGTTCCCACTCACGATAGTATAGTTTCACTTTGATTATCGCCATCGACCAAAGTATTAGCTGAGTTGGGAGATCATGATCCTGAGGGTATTCTGAGACATTGCGAGAATGAATCCCATACTGTTGGCTTCACTTTATATCATAAAACAGTTATGCAGCGGACTGAGCTAACCGGCTTCCCTTTCATGCTCAGTTTTTTTTACAATTTATAGAAGTTCACGTGGAACAAGCTGCTGAACCTTTCCTCACAATCAGCACATTCAGTACTTAGTCGTACTCAGTTGCAGGTGTTATGAAGTTTCTTTCCAATTAACTTTAACCAATTACAGAGTGTGCACGTAACGCGTCCCCATCATGGCCGCCCAGACTCCCTGTCACGGTGAAATTCATTCCTTGCGTGTCTGCACGCATCTTCACAAATATATTAGGATCAGCTTCTCAATAATCTTTCCAGCGAAAAAGTAATCATTTTCGAATTCAACTGCTGGAGAAGGAAAAGGACAACTTTCCAAACTTCTCTTTATCATTCATCGCTGGTTTTGAAGTTCTAAAGTCTTGATATAGATCCATCCGAATGAAGGAATTTCCCTCCTGTTTACTCTCACCAAATTCTCATCGCCTGGAAATCTTCCATACGGACACATCTCAGTTTTACCTGGTGTCACGCCACATGATCTATTCGTTTTTTTCCACCAACCCATGAAAACTCGCCTTGTCTTTTCAAATGGCATTACCCCTCAATACATCGATGGCTTCCTTTCCATTTTTTGTTTCCAAGTAAATGCTGTCCATTCTTCCTGACGTCTTTTCATTCCAGTTATCGCCATCCATGCCTTTTATTATCTCTTTATATCCCTGTATAGTCCATGTTGGGAAAGGATGCTGGGTCCAATGCAACACATTAAAACCCGGTCTGATGCTGTCTACTGCCATTATCAACGTAGGGAAAATAGGAGCTAGTTCAGGCAAAAGGGAATGCGTGGGTTGTCGCGTAATGGATCAATCCCTGACTGGGAAGTGACTGTTTTTCCTCACTTTTCTCTTTGGTCTGAACATTTGCTAAAGCAACACACTAAGGGAACATAGAATGCCTACAGTTCAGAAACTGGCTGTTCAATGCAACCAATGCACACCAGTCCTCCAGGGATTAACGCTCACAGAACAATTCCTTACCCCTTTTTCTCTTCATTTGCGCCTGAAGTAGGCACCTTACTGACAGTCAACCCAGTTGTAGGCAAATCATATCTCTGGCGCTGTGAGGCAGCAGTGATAACCAGTGAGCCACCTTTTGGCCCTGTAAAATATTGCAAGGCACATGCGGACGCGTTTGTCATGTGATTCCAGTCAAAGATGCTCGACTTTGTTGTTGCCCTTAACAGGAACAATAAATTCTGATTCCCTGACCAAGAAATGATCCCAAACCACAGCGGTGAAAGCGCTGCATCGGAACCACTGGTCGACCAGGAAGGATGGCATGTGCAATTGTGTCTTCTCTTAACAGCATAGCTTTCTTTTCCTGTGATGAGACATTTCTATCGAAAAAGAATGTTCCTGGCACCCTGCTTTTGCAGCACAGAATAATACATCATGTCAGTACCAGTCATCAAACATCCATCCATTCTCCTTTCCAGTTACCACTACTTGGCCCACAGCCACCGCAATGGGCGGCACGTTGGCACTGTGATTTACGCTGTTGCCTCACGGCGCCTGCGACCTGGGTTCAATTCCCGACTCAGGCGACAGACTGTGTGGAGTTTGCACGTTCTCTGCGTGGGTTTCCTCCAGGTGCTCTGGTTTCCTCCCGCAGTCGAAAGATGTGCGCGTCAGGTGAATTGGCCATGCTGAATTGCCCGTAGTGTTAGTTAAGGGTTAAATGTAGGGGTATGGGTGGGTTGCACTTTGGCAGGTCGGTGTGGACTTGTTGGGCCGAAGGGCCTGTTTCCCTACTGTAAGTAATCTAATCTAGCCTGACGTCTGAAGTGTTCATCTCAATGAGACATAATATGCAAAGTTTTAATTTCAAATGAACCAGCGACAGAGACTGAAGTCAGATACCGTCACGTTTGTTCGTGACCTGGGAGTGAACTGAACCTCATTTTGACCCATAGAGAGAACAATCCAGACACATCTTTTGAGAGTGACAAAGGACATTCCAACTTACATAAAATGAGGAATTGAACCGTTCGGCCTCTTCTTTCTGTTGACATCAGCAGAGGGGAAAACTGGCAAGAGGCTGTCCTTCGAAGACTGCCCCAATCGTGAATATTTGGTATCTGCAAATAGTCGATGTCTCCACCTGTGAGGCAGACTGGCTAGCTGTGCTCTTCCAGCCTCTGACCGGTTTAATTTGGATTCCAGCGCATTCCCGTCTCTACATAAGGAACAGAAGCAGACGGCCGCATCCCTGCAAGTTTTCGTCCCCCACTGTTTCACCGTTAGTTTACTGCTTCTAATGAGTCACGTTTTTCTTCCTGCCAAACGAAGGCATTCTTCGCCTCAGAAGCTTGTCATCCACATGGTCCTCAGAGGAAAAACATGGATGTGGACTTCCAAACTGAAACAGATGAGGCCTGGTGTGTGTAAAAAATGACTTTCAGCTTTTCCTTCAAAAATAAGTCCTAACAATACATACAACGCACCTTCGGATGCTTGTTGCAAAACTTGTTTGGAAATTCAGCAAGTTTGCCGTGAGAATGGAGGTTACAACCGCTTGTTTACAAAACCAGCCTCGAACCACTGAGTTATGGAAGAACTAAATTCTGAGTCGTTTTGAGTCTGACAAAAATGATGACCTCGAGCAGAACAAATTCGGTCAAATCAGTTTTGTGATACAAACTTCGTTTTATGTGACAAAATACGCCTTGAAACCCACTTCTTCGATCGCTTGTTTGATGTCACACTTTGTCAGCTTCCCAATTTCTCACAATGTAACAAGGATTAACATTTGTTTAACCTCCCGGCAGAGTAAAATCTTTGACGTTTCTAATATGAAGAATGCATCACTTATTGAGTAATTCCTTTACTTTAGACTTGTGCGATTTATGTAGCGACGGGAGTTCATAATTTCTGGCCTTGGCAGATGACGTTTAGGCACCAAACGTGAAACAGCTCAAATCGAATATGCTCTGGAGGCTGGAATTCGAGGGAATGCAGATATCTGAGAGAGCACTTTGAAACATAATCTCGGGTGCAGTGTCCGCTGGCTGGGTTGGCATACTATTGACCAGCTCTGTTTGCTATTGAGTGGGCTAAACGTCATCTGGAATTACTGACAGCCAACCCAGTGATGAAGAAAAACTGTAATACATGCTGAAACTAAGGGCAATTAATTGGTGTCAACACTACGTCATGCATTTTTCATAATAGAAGCGTCAAAGATTTTACTCTGCCGGGAGGTGAAACAAACCCCCGCCAAGATGGTAGCCTAGCGTTGAGCTATGGTAGATGTTTCGGATCCAAGATTCAGTAGGGTCCCTACTGAGAGCAGGGCAAAAGGCAAACGTGATGTGGGTTTCATACGAAGCCGTGAATCCAAAAGAATACTCCCGAAGTCTCAGTATCGTCCTTGCAAAACAAAAGACTCGTTAAAACCCGAGGCTGTAAAACAAATTACTCCAGTCGTTGAATCCCTCCGGAAGGATGAAGTGATAATTCCCTGTGGATAATCACCGGTGAGTGTCCCCATTCCTCCAGTCAAAAAGGCAAACATTCCAGTTAAATGGAGGTTTATTTTTAGATTAGATTTACAGTCTACAAACATGCCCTTCGGCCCAACAAGGCCACACAGACTCTCCGAAGTGCACCCCACCCATACCACTACACTACGAGCAATTTAGCATGGCCAATTCACCTGACCCGCACATCTTTGGCAGGAGGAAACCGGAGGCCCCAGAGGGGACCCACTCAGACATGGGGAGAACATGCAAACTCCACACAGTCAGTTGTCTGAGTCGGGAATTGAACCCCGCTCTTAGGCGCTGTGAGGCAGCAGTGCTAACCACTGTGCCACCGTGCAGCCCGCAGGTAGTCAATTATGCTGTTGTTCCGCCCGCCCCAAATATTCCTAATCCTTGTGCTATATTAGCCTAAATTCAACCGGACAGTAAACGGTTCTCTGCTGTGGATTTAGCAAATGCCGTCTTTAGTGTAGCGTTACAACCAGAAAGTCAATTCTGGTTCACCTTTCCATTCAAAGGCAAATCGTATACATTCAGGTGAATGGTCTCTTTCCAGTATGAACTCGCTTGAATTTCAGCAGATTTCTGGAATCAATTAATTATTTCAATTCACAGCGGACCAATAGTCTCTCCTCTGTGTGAACTCACTGGTGCCTCAGCAGACTGAATGACTGAAAGAATCCTTTCCCATTCTCAGAACAGGCGAACGGCCTCTCTCCACTGAGTTCACAGATGTGAACTGAGATCAAATGACGTCCTGAACACATTCCCTATGAGAGAGTACTTGAATGGTTTCTTGTCAGAGTGAATATGTTGATCGTACAGCAGTTCGTGACACCTTTTAATGCACTTTTCATACTTAGGCCATTAAATGGTTTCTTGTCAGTGTGACCCCACTAACGAGTCAGCAAGTTAGAGAACTGAGCAACTCCCTTTCCACACTCAGAACAGTTGAATGTCTTTCCCTCGGTGTGGTTGCCCTGATGAATCTTCAGGGCAGACAAGCAATTGAATCGTCATCACATTTCCGCAGTTTCTCTCCAGCGTCCCTCCAATTATGCCTCGATATTTCAGGTCGTGAATACTTCCACTCCACTGTGAATTTAGCTTTCTGCTTTCATTTTCAAAAGTGGGAAAGGTTCAGGCTACATGGAACAAAGCAACGCCTTCAAAATCCGATGTAATGCTTCGTTTCAGTTTCCCAACAGCAAATCCTCATCTTTGATACCACTCAAATAAATCCAGAAATATCTCAGTAAGAGAGAATCCTCAGAACACCAAAGCATATGATTTTCATTCTCCATCGGATGTGGTTATTCCAGAACAGGTCAGCATTTATTGTTCATTCCTGATTTGACTGGGTGAGGTGATGATGAGCTTCCATCTTGAACCATCGTTACTGTGTGCTGTCGGCAGATCCAAATTATAGGTAAGTGGAATCCACAATGTTGACCCAGTGATTCTGGAGTAATGGCAATATATATTTCCAGATCAGGATGCTAAGTGGCCTTTCCTATCTGTTGAGTGCCCTTTTCCTTTTAGATGGATGCAGTTGTGAGTTTGTAATGTACTTTTGATGGAGCCTTGGTGAATATCTGCAGTACATCTACTGGATGGTGCAGACTGCATGTCTGAGCGATTGGTTATGGTGGGAATTGATGTTTGTCGATGTTTTATTAGTTATGTATTGCTGCTCAATTCAGCTGCTCTGTTCTGGACGGTTTTGAGCTTTTCAATATTGTTACAACTGCAGAAAGGAATCCTCAAGAAGGTTGGGATTTAAATATTTCTTGCTACTCAGATGCTGACTAATCTGTTGTGCTTCTCCTGTACATTGTTTCTTTCACACTGCAATTATCCAGGCGAAAAGGAACTATCCCATCATGTCTCATACTGTATTGTAAAGTAGTAAACAGTTGGTAGGGAAAGAAGAAATGAAAGAGAAGAACATTTGGTCAATGAGGTGAATAACGCTCTGGCTCTGAGAGTGAATAGCTGTTAATGGAGACTGCCAGTGACAAATCATCGGTGGCGTGTAATCGCAGGCTCTGTGTTATCCAGGCTTTAGGAGTCAAGAAAATCTCTGACTATGACCTGCTCTTGTGGCCGCAATGATATATGGCTTCTAAAGTTAGCTTCTCAAAGACATGTGACTTTCACTGCACCAAAAAAGGACTTTGGACCCATCTTGCAATTGTACATCATGAAGCAATGATCCATTCTCATCCCATTATTTTTCAGAAATTGGTCTGGAGCTTTAAGCACTCTAGTACTCCAAGTGATCAGCAAAATATTTTTCTAATTCCACCACCTCCAGGGAAATGCTATTACCAAACATACATCCCCCTCCCCGCCCTTTGTCCGCCTCCCCCGCGGAACATTCCCTCCTGGGCATCGTGTTGCACTGCGCCTTCTCTCTCAACACCTCCCCCAAAGCACCATGGAAACTTTCCCTAAAATCGCGGAATATGTGACACATTCATTCATAGAACATGTGAACGAGGAGCAAGGCTTTGCCACACAGGCCTTAAAGAATACTTCGCCATTCATTCAGCTCATGCCTGATCTTTCCATGGACACGCATCCACTTAAGCAAACTCTGAAGGTAATCTTTACTTCCTTTATTGTTCAAAACAAAAGCAGCCCGAGCTAAAAAAAATAACATTGATTGATGTCTCATCAACTACATCGTTGGGCAAGCACGCCATCGAGGAACAACCCTCTGGTTGAAGAAATGCCTTCTCAATTCAGTCCTATATCTCGTTCTAATCTAGAGGCTGTGCCCTCTTGCCCTAGTTTCATCTGCAAATGGAAGCATGCTCTCGAGTTCTATCTCACACATGACCTTCATAATCTTATACGTTTCCATAATATCCGGCCTCAATCTTCTGAATTTTCGAAATAAGCCTATTCCACATACTCTCCTGTCATCAGCGAACACCTTCAAATCTGGAATTCCATTTGCCAGAATATTGCCCCTGAACAGCACCTTGTCGAGGCCATTTTGAAAATCTAAGTACTTCAATTCACTGGGTCCCGTTGTACACCATGATCGTAATGCCATCATAGAATTCGAAAAGGTTTTGCAGGAATGATCTGCTCTTCATTAATCCAGACTGCATCTGTCAAATTTCTACGGAGAAGCCCCTGTATTTTTTCCTCGATTAAAGACTGAAGAAATTTATGCACTACAGATGTTAAACAAACTAGTCTATTATGTTGGAGAATGGGTCTGGGTGGGTTGCACTTTGGCGGTCAGTGTGGACTTGTTTGGACAAAGGGCCTGCTTCAATACTCTAAGTAATCTGATCTAATTCCTCATATTTTGTCTGCCTCACTTTTTAAACAGTGACGCCATATTTGTGTTTTCCAATCTGCTGGGACTGCCCAGAGACCAACGAATTTTGCAAAATTACCGCAAGCACATACCATTGCTTTTAGTACCCTGCGATGCATTCCATCAAGTCCTGGAGACGTAACCGTCTTTTGCAATATTAGCTTCAACAATCCAACACTAGCTCTTTTGTTATAATGACTGTTCCCATGTCATCACCAAATATCATCTCTTTGTCAATTACTGGCATGTTATTAATATCCTCCACTGTGAAGACCGACGCAAATGCCTGATCAATGTCACTGCTATTTCCGCATATCCCATAAGTAAATGTCCCTTCTCATCCACGAGAGGGTCAATGTTTACTTTTGCCTCTCTTTTTCATTTTATATTTTACGAGAAACTTCTGCTATCAATCTTTATATTCTGTGAATTTTTAATGCCATGTTCTTTCTCACACTTTTCTGCATTAAATTCCATTTGCCAACTCTCAGCCCAACTCTGCTGCATACCTGTGTCACTGTGTTATCTACAATATCTTTCAGCACTGTGTACAACTTTCCCGAACGTAGTGTCGTCCGCAAATTTACTAACCCATCCTTCTCCGCCCCCATTCAGCTCGTTTACAAAAAAATGACAAAAAGCAGTGAACCCAAAACTGATCGTTGCAGTACACCACAAGCAACAGAATTCCAGGATGAAGTTTTCCCATCAAGTCTTCTTTCAGCTGGCTAATTTCTGATACAAAGCACGACATCCCCCTCATTCCCATGCCTCAGTATTTTGTGAGTCACCTGCCGTTGCGAAATTTATCAAACGGCTAACTGAAACCCAAACGTGCATTACATAAACAGCTGTATCCTCATACATCTGTTTCGTGACCTGGCAAGTTTTGACAAGAGTTGTAGCTCAGTTTTAGCTTCCCAGATGAAGATTTGCTCACTGAGCTGGAAGGCTCATTTCCAGACGTTTCGTTACCCTCCTGCTTAATATATTCAGTGTGCCTACGGGTGACGGACTGTTCATGAATTCTGCTTTCTATTTATATGCTTGCGGTTCTTTGGGTTGGTGATGTCATTTCCTGTAGTGATATATTTTCCTGTTCTGTTTTTCAGCGAGTTGTAGATGAAGTCTAAATCGATGTGATTTTGATGGATTTATAGTTGGAATTCCATGCTTCTCGGAATAATTGTGTGTGTCTCTGTTTCACTTGTGTTCGGATGGATGCATTGTCCAAGTCAAAGTAGTGTCTTTCCTGATCTGTGTGTAAAGATACCAGTGAGAGAGGGTCACGTCGTATTGTGGCTAGTATCCTGGTGGCTCGTTTTCTGCCTATTTGTCCATATGCAAAACTGATGTCATTTCCAAAATGCCATGCAAGAACTTGACAAATATTGCATTCTATAAACATTGCATTCGCCTGAGGCAACACATCCATCCGAGGACAAGCCAAACACCTACATGCAGGAGATTTAATCGAAGCATGGCATTCCAACCAGAACTCCATCAACAAACACTTCGAGTTCGACGCCATCAACTACCCCTTGAGGAAAAAAGAACTGGATATGACATCACCATCGGAAATGACATCACCAACCCAAAGAAACCCAAACATATCAAGAGAAAGCAGGAATAGTGAACAGTGCTTCGCCTGAAGACCCACTGAAATTATTACCGAGTAGGGTGATGAAACGTCTGGAAATGAACTTTCCAATTCAGTGAGAAAACTGACCTGCAGTTCAATTACCAATTCACAGAGCTCGATAATGTTTGTAGGTGTCGTCCACCCATTCACAAAACCGGCTTGACTTGCCCTCATAAATTTATGCCAATGGAGATGATTACAAATCTTATCTCATGGAACTTTTCCAACACTTTACCCACAACCGAGGGAAGGGTCAATGGTCTATAATTTCCAGGGTTTTCTTTACTCCCTTTTTTGAATGAGAGAGCAATTTTTACTATCCTGTAGTGTTCTGGTACACTAACTTTGGACAATAACAACATTAATATCAAAGTGGAAGAATCATAAATCTGATTCTTAGCTTCCCAGAAAGTCCTAGGATAAATACGATCTGGCCCAGGGGAATTTAGATAAAACTGATTAGGAAATCAAAAAGAGAACATGCATGCTAACAAACAGGAAGACAAAGAGTGCATCAATCTGCGATCTATATTTCAAAGGAAACAAAATAAAAGCAAGGTCAATTGTGGAAATTTGCAATCGGGAGAGGATTGCTTATTGTGAGGGACCCCGAAATAGCCAAGAAAACAACCAGTTACTTAGCATCAGTCTTCATGCAGGAAGATCCAGAAATACCAAGTGATCATATCGGCCTTCTGCAGCTAAAGACATAAAGTCAATTCATATCAGTAACAAGGTAGTACTTGAGCATGGAACTGGATTGGGCATTGCTAAGTCTGACGAAACAGATGTACTTCCTATCAAAATGTCAGAAATAAATCACCAATAGAAGTATTAATTGCACTGTTGATGACTGTGTTTTATTTTCCTGTACATTCTGCAGAAACCGAAAATTATTGTAGATAAATGGAAGTTAGTAAACGTGAGACAAACATTGTAGATTGATGGAAGGGATCCAAGCAGCTACAAAAGGGAAAAAGACATAGTTTGGAGAACTGCAGACCAACTAACTTGACATCTCTAGGGAAACTGTTGGAATCTATTACAAAGGATGAGATTTTTGATATGTAGAAATTAACAGCAACAATGGAGAGAATCAACATGCATTTCGGTTATAAAAACTTAATAAACTTTGGAATTATTTGAAGTCGTTTCTTGCAGCATAGATAATGGAGAACCAGTAGAAGTGGCATATATTGAATTTTCAGAAAGGTTTCTATAAGAACTCAAACAGTGAGTTCGTAAATGCAATGAATGTGAAGGGTATTTGGAGGAATATATGTCAGTAGAAAGTTAAAGTTTGGTCCGCCTTCATTTAAGGGAGTCAGAACATTGATGTAAAGATATGTTGAAGCAGTTTCACAGCGTGATGGTGGGACTGTACCTGGAGCATTGTGTACAGTTTTGGTGACTGAATCTCAGAAAGAATATGCTGACCACCTAGGATGTGCAATGGACATTCTCCAGATTAATCCCTCAGATGGTGAGATTGCCTGATGAGGAAACTCGGCCTGTGTTCTCTAGAGTGTCAAAGAATGAGAGGTGGGTCACAGTGAAATTTAGAAAATTCATAAAACATATGACAAGTTGGAAATTAGCAGAATGCTTCCCTGGCTGTCTCATCCGCATTCAAGGCAAATAATGCAAGGATCTGGGACAGGAGAAAGTGAGGTCTGCAGATGCTGGAGATTACAGCTGAAAATGTGTTGCTGGAAAAGCACAACAGGTCAGGCAGCATCCAATGAACAGGAAATTCGACGTTTCGGGCATAAGCCCTTCATTGCTGAAGAAGGGCTCATGCGGTTCACGAGTTGCATTGCAGTCAAATCATATTGAATAAACACGTGTTATTGGAGAACGGCCTGTATATTGAATAGAGGAGCAAAATTGATGCGAGGAAGGCACTACAGCAGTTCTCACTTTATATATCACAATGTTAATTATGATATGAACATTGAATGGGGAAAACTGCATTCAGGAAATGTTTGGCCATGAAAGAGCATGGGGAAATTTCGATGTGTTGAAAAGCCTATTCATTTCACAATGCTTCTGTGAAATCACTGCAGGATCAACAGGACAATGTTTCCCATTCCCTTTTCCAATACTGAGGCTGGTGCCGGGAGTCCTGTCCAGTTTTATACTTTAAGGTCTCGGAGCAGTTTGATACAATTGAGTATCTTGCTTGGCCGATTCAGAGACTACTGAAAAAGTTTATCACATGTCTGTGTGTCTGGAGTCACTTTTAGGCCAGACCAGGGAAGCACAGGAGATTCACTTCCTGAAAATACATTGGGGAATGAGATTGATGTGTACAATCAACATTGGAAACAAGATCACTATTACTGACACCAGATCTTAAGTCTCAATATTTTATTAATTATTTCTAACTTCCACCAGCTGCCAAGGAATTAACCTAGTCTGGATTTGTAATCCAGTGACATTTCCACAACAGCACCATCTCCACATGGGGATCTAAGGCAAACCACACTGAGCAGATTATTTCTGTGCAGCTTGACAGCTCTGTCAAAAAGAGCTACCACCAATTTGATTATGAGATGGTACTGAGGGGGTGGTAATTGGTCAGATTGTAATTATTCTCCTCTTAGGGAATGGGACATCGTTGAGTAATCTTCCACATTGCCAGAGAGATGTCAGAGTTGGAGCTGGAATGAAACACCTTCCCCAGGGACACGGCTTGTTGTGCAGCACAAGTCTTCAGTCCTATTGCAGGAATGGGGTCATGGCCCATTGCCTTTGTCGTATCTACTGTGTTCAGCTGTTTCTTCATGTCACGTGCAGCGAATCGAATTGGGTGAAGACTGGCATCTGTGATTTTGTGGGAATCATGATGGGTGTGAGGTAGATCATCCACTCAACGTGTCTGGTTGAGGATAATGCAGACACCACATACTTGACTTTTTCACTGATGTACAGAACTGTTCCAATATTTAGAATGAGGATGTTTGTGGAGTCGTTTCCTCCAGTAAATTGTTTAGTAGTCATCGGCATTTATGCTTGGATTTAGCAGGACAACAGAGCTTAGATCTGATCTGTTAATCTTGGGATCATTTCCCCCTCTCAATCAGACGTTAGTCCTGCTGTTTAGAATGCAAGCAGTCAAGTGTGATATCTTTAATGGGTTGTCATCAGGTTTAGGTGCACGTGATTACGACCCTGACATGTTCACCCACATTCGTCACTGTTCCATGGATCGGCTTGATAGTGATGGTAGACAGATGAGTTATCCTTGGGAAGAAGTCACAGGTTGCTATTTAAGACAATTCTGTTTCTGCTGCTGTTGTGGTCTACAGCATCAAATGATAACCCAGTTTGAGTTATAATATCTACAATTCAATTCTACTGACTGACCCCCAGTTCACACCGAGACCCATTCACCCATCAGCCCTGTATTCTATACCTAACCTGGTTTCTGATGTGGTAACGCTTGCATTTTCATATTCTCATTTTGCTGAGGGCCTCTCCCTGGTGTCACTCCTCTAATTTGTTACTTTAACTCAATCCATTTAAAGTAATGATCTAAATTCTTTCTCTTCCACAATGTCAACTTCTGAATTTGAAGTGAATGAGTTCCCCTCTGTTTTTCTCCCTGACCATGATTAAGAGCTCTGTAGTGTCAGTGATGCCAGACGTAGAGTCAAGGAACCTGTGCACCATGCATTATTGTCCAGTTCCCAGTGTACGGCTCTCCATGTTGGACAGGATGGTTGAGCATCTTTGACGTACTTCTTTGGAAATTGTACAAAAGCAGAAATTGCTGAAGATGTTGCAACATTTCTGGAATGAATGCAGAGTTAAAATTTCAGATCCAGGGACCCTCTACAAAGCTCCCAGTGTTTCCAGAAATTTTTGCATTTTTATTTCCAGTATCCATAGTTATTTGTTTAGAGAAGATTTGTTCTGTGCTTATTTATTCCTGGAGAAACTCAGTAGGTCTGTCAGCATCTGCAGAGACAGAGAAACAGCGTTAGCATTTCAAGCCCAGTGTGATACTTCTTCTGAACTGAAAAGGATTGGAAACTCGGCTTTTTAATCCCTTGGCAGAGATGGGGGATGGGTGACAGGGGAAAGAGGGCGTGGCAAAGACAAGCAGGCTTTTAGCAGTGGTGAACGAGAAGATTATATAAAATGGATTTAAATTAAGGTGTGAATGGGGTTCTATCTACTGAGTGCAAGATAAAGAAGGCACCACCACACAATGTCATAAGGAGGCCAGGAGGGAGAATGTTGGCTATTTGGCATTATATAGGTCTGTCCACAAATACATATTCATTGTCAAGATCATCACCCCCTTTAGACAAAGGATTTCACGTGCCTGACATCTTATTGACACTAGTAAGCATTTCTTGCTGCCTTAGTATTGTAATAGGGAGAAAAAACAAATCACAATATGACGTTTGAGCTGAGTGTTGTTTACCCGTCGTGTTTAATATAGTTTCAAATTTGCAGTATTTATCTTTAAATGCTTGTTCTGTATCAGGTGGAGTGTAGAAGGTTTTGGGGCTGACATTATAGATGTTTCTAAAATCATGAGAGGTATGGATAGGGTGAATAGCCAACATATTTTCCATGGGGTGGGTGAGTTCAGCCATAGTAGGCAGAAGTTGAAGGTGAAAGGGGAAGATTCAAAATGGACGACGGGGCAATGTTTTTACACCGTGGGTGGTGTGGGATGAGCTGTCAGAGGAAGAGTAGTAGATGCCAGTACAGCTTCAACATTTAAAACTCATTTGTACAAACATATGGATGGGAAACATTTTGAGGCATATGGGCCAATGAAAGCAGATGGGACGAGCTTAATTTGGAAAACCTGGCTAACATGGACATTTATAAAATCTTCACGCAGAGTCAGTGTGGGTTTGTGAACGGGAAATTATACTTTACCCCGGAAAATCATGCAAAGTATTTCTGGAGTTGCCTGAGAATGTAACAAGCGGACTTGATCAAGGGGATCTGGAAGATACCAGGCTTTCCAGAGATTTTCCACAAGGTATTACAAAACAAAAGTTCTTACACAAGAGTGACGCTCGTAGGATGATGGAGAATGTATTAACATGGGATGATGATTGGTTAACACACAGCAATCGGAGAGTCAGGGTTAATGGATCTTCATGATAAAGGTGTATCTACTAGAGTACCACAGCTATCAATCCGATGGCATCAGTTATTTACACTCTATACTAATAGTCTGAAGGATGGAGCTGAGTGGATGACACTGAGAACCAAAAGGCGGGCTGTTATTTAATGGAGAGGACTTCCAGAAAGGGACCATACAAAGAGATTCGACTGTGTATGAAGCATAAGGTCAGCATGCTGATGCAGCAATTAACTAGGTTGGTTCATTAGACGTGTTCCTGGGATGAAAGGGTTGTGTTACTGAGAATCTCAAAGCTGTTGAGGTGATTATTCATTGGGGTTTAAATGAATGAGGAGTGATACTGCCGAAAAATACCAGGCACAGAGAGGGCTAGATAAGGTAAAAATTAAAAAGTTGTTACCATTCCTGGGTGGAGTCTCGAACTCGAAGACATAGATACCGAATATGGAACATCGATTTCTATCTGAGATGCAAAGTGATGTCTTCTCTCAGAAGGTAGTGAATGTCTGGAATTCCCAAACACAGAGAGGTGTGGAGAGTTACAAGGAGTCGGCAAGAAAGTGGAGTTAGACCTGAAGTAGATCAGCCATGTACATATTAAATGACAGGCAAGCTTAATTTCACATGTTATGCTTTTGGAAAGTAACTGGTTATTTTCCTGGAAGTTGTGTTATGTAATGCTTCATCCGGATGAGCAGAGGATCTGTTTGAACTAACCCTGGGTGGGGTATGGGGGCTGTATTCATATCGAATCTGGGACATGACTTACATCTCGAGCAGAAATTGTGGAGGGGAAGCTTGGAAACAGGGATTGGGGGTGAGTGTCACTTCCTGACCCAGCCTGGAATTTCAAAGTACATTTCCAAAACTATACCTAACCATCGGAGTGGTTCGATCTGCCCCTGTGTAGCAGGTCTGAAGGACTGAATGGAACATCAGAATGTAGGGCCCCGGGACACGAGGGGGGCATTCGGCCCTTTGACACTAATCCACCAATAAATCAGGTTGTGGCTCTTCTCATGCCGTTCCCAGCTGCACCTTGCTCTCCATGCATCATTATCCCTGATTCGCCTGTCTATGGAAAATCAGATGAATCCAACCTCGATATAATATAAAGATTCAGCCCTCCCAAACTTCTGGGAAGGAGAATTCCCACATGAATGAATTCCCACTTTGTGACTTTTTTCTCACTCCAGTTGTGACTGAGGATGGAGGGTGTCACTGTTTCCTTTTCTCATCCCACTCCTCCACTGCTCATAACAAACTTTAAATGTAACCAGGTTGGTGCTATGGCCAATGATAAAGATCTTAGACTTGGTCAGATTCAGTGATAAGAACAAATCAGGCAGATTTCATTAGACAGCCACAAGTTATGAACAGCACTAGCGGAGGAGTATGGTGGATTTGTGGATAGCACTGCTGCCTCACATCACCGAGGAGCTGGGTTTAATTCCAACCTCGGGCGACCCTATATATGGAGGTTGAACATTCTCCCCACGCCTCTGTGGGTTTCCACCTAGTGATCCCGTTTCCTGCCACAGTCCAAATAACAACAGTTTAAAGTGGATTGCCCATAGTGCCCAGGGATGTGTGGGTTAGTTAAGGGAAATGCAGGGTTACATGGATACGATTGGGGGCATGTCGAAGTGGGGATGCTGTTAGGGGGGTAAGTGTGGACTTAATGGACGGAACGTCCTGCCTCCACACTGTAGAGCTTCCATGACAATGACAACAAGTTTGGGCTATACAAACACCCAGTGGGTATATACCTAATCCTCTCTCCTCAAGGTCTCGTATGCTTTTTTCTCTCTCTCTTATTCTAAGAGTAACCTTTAAAAGCCTTCCTAATATAAACCCTTCACCCCAGGAATACGTGCAATGAAATATCTCTGAACTGCTTCCAATGTAATTATATCCTTTCTCAGATAGGGAGATACAGAAAACTCATCTCACACTCAGATCATAATGTTTATAACTGTTTTCTCAAAGTGCTGTGAGTATTTGGAACACACTTCCCCATAGAGCATTGGGGGCAGAGGTACTGAATATTTTTGAGGCACAGATGGAAGGATCAAAAATAACAACAGATTCAATGATTTTCGAGGATTGGGCAGCAATGTGCAATGGAGGGGAAATGTAGACAGTGGTATCAAATAACACGGCTTCAGAACCTCCAGGAATATAATGCAAAATGAAATGATAACATCGATAAAATGTTAAGGGGGAATACAAGATGGCGGGGATCCAGAAGGTCTGCTTTGCTGGGCTCTGCATCAACACACGGGCAAAGTGTTTCTCTAACCCACCTCATCCCAGCCATTTACGTAAAATTCAACACTAAAAGAGTGAGTGAATCTTTACTGATCCCGGTTTGTCAAAGGGAAATGACAAAACATGGGGAAAGGATCGAATAAGTCCCAACACATGGTGCACCCGTCAGCATCGAGCACACCTGAGGCTGTAGCTGCAACCCACTTTGCTCGTTCGATGGACCCAATTACTCACCAGGCCTTGGTCACTGAGTTCACCAAGTTACGTGAAATGATTGAAGGCGTAATTGAAGAACAGTTCAGCCGTGGCAAGAGCCGCTCTCAGCCTTGCTACAGAAACATGAGCAGCAACTTCACAGCCTTGGAAATAGAACCGATTATGTCAAGGGCTGAACTGCAACGACAGAGACCGTGATCGATTCGTCTCGGGGGAGGATCCTCACTCCTGAAAAACAGGTCTGCACCTTAACTGAATAAGATGAAGACCTCGGGAACGGGGTAGGATGAAGAATATTCACATCGTCGGTTTGCTGGAGTGGACAGAAGGTGATCAGCTGGTGAGTTTTTTCAAGAACTGGCTGCAGCGATCCCTTCACTTCGAAACTGAGGAGGGGCGGGTGAAGAGTGAGACAGTTAATCGGATTAAGGCGCGGAGGTCAGACTCAGACAAACGCCTTCATCCTGTCCTTGAACGATTACTTAGTTATGGGGACAAACAAAGACTGATGGAAGCTTTAGAACCCAGGGGGAAAGGTCCAATGTGTTTAATTTACGAGGGCTCCAGGATTATGTTCTGTTAGGACTTTTCAGCGGCGGTGACTAGGAAAGAAAATCTCTTGATGATATCAAGAGAAGAGTAAGGGAACTCGGGATTCGGTATTCCTAACTGTTCCCAGTTGTGCCCCATATTGCTTTGAATGGATCCGTGAACCCGTCTGACTCTCCAGAGAAAGCGAAAACTTTGTGGACATTTTAAAGTAAGTTGGATATTTAGATAATCATGTTTCTCTCTTAAAGAAATTTTGTTGGATTTTCCTGCTATTAACCAGTGTTAAATTATAGTCGGGGATGGGTAGAGTACTCGGTTTAACTTCTTCATTAGTATTACTACTTTTTTTTTTCTTTGCATGTGTCTGGGGTGCAGCTCAAGCTGGAGGGTGTTACAAAGGTAGTTGTGATAACTAAGTGCCGACCGAAGGGCAGTTCAAGCCCGATGTTTGTTGTTAATTGCCCAGGATTCCATATTGGTAGCGGGCACAAGATAAAGTTTTGAGACATGTAAGCGTCCCCAGTAGGTGGTAAATTCCCCAATCGAGTGTGATTGGCATTTTGGATTTTCTTTCATTCTTTGGTTTTTTATGTGTTTAGCTTTGGAACGTTTTGAGAGCTTGTTAGTTGAATTCGTTTTAGTTTCTACAGTTTTTAGGCTCTATGAGTCTTTTTTTTTCCATTAATGATCAGCGATGTGTAATTTGATGTGAAACTCTAGAGTTGAAATGTTACAGTGTGTTATGGAAAATGATGTGCTTAAATGTTGTACCTGGGAACATTAAGGGGAGCCATCTGCCAGTCAAGAGGAAAAATGCACTTTCTAATCTTCAAAAAGAGAGGGTGGATGTTGTCCTATTGTAGGAGATGCACCTTGATAGCAAGGAACATTTGACGTTACAGCAGGGCGGGTTTGATCAGATTTATTTATCACCTTTTAATACTAGGAGTAGGGGAGAATCCATACTAGTGAAGAAGAATCTTCCATTTAAATTATTGGATTGTATTAGACATTCACGGAAGGATCAGCATCCCCAGAATCTTGAACTATGGGAAACAATAGAGTATTTTGAATGTTTATTGCCCCCCGGCACGCCCTCTTAAAATCCTAGTAGATGCATTTTCCAAATTCAGTTATCTTGCATCGTGGCAGATTACTATAGAAGGAGATTTCAACTCTCTTATAGCCCCACGGTGGACAGAATGTCCAAAGGTCCCCCAATACCCTCATTATAATGCAAGCAATTAGTTCTCTGGCAGAACTCGAGCTGATGGATGTCTGGAGGCAGATCTACCTCACACGTCGGGATTTTATTTTCTCCTTTAACCCGCAGAAATGGCACACGAGGGTTGATCTCTTCCCCATCCCTGCTACAATCTTAGATTCAGTGGATCCTCCACAATTGGAAATCTTACCCCAACATACCTGCCCCAGAAGTAAGATAGAAGTAACATAAGATTATGTTGTATGCAGTTGAGGGTCTTATGTTTTTGGCAGCTCACGTGATGCAATGCATTAATTCGCTTATCATCTTTTCCGGCTATAAGATTAATTTTACAAAGTTTGTGCCCATGCCTATGGAAGGTCTCAGGGAAATACCTGATGTTGATGGCAAATCCTGGTTTCCTTTTAATTGGTTACGGGAGTGGTTTCCCTATTTCAGTAGATTCATTACATCTGTCTTTGATCATTTACTTAACATGAACTATGTCCATTTGTTTGAGAAAATTAAACACGACCTTCAAAGATGGGATGCACTTCCAATATCCTGGCTAGGTCGGATAGCTGTTCTTCAAATGAATGTCCTTCCTTATCTGCTATGCCCCGTGTGAATTATTCTTTTGATGTTTCCCAGACAGATATTTAGGAGACTTAATGGCTGGTTTAGCTCTTTTATTTGGCACCATAAGCGACTCTTTATCAAGCTAACCAAATGGCAACTACCTCACCGAGTGTGGGGAGTAGATTCCCAGATTAAAATCTATCAATTAAGCTCTTTTTTTCCCATGTTAGTGTCTGAGTCACTGAGGACTCAGCGTCACTGCGGTTAGATATTGAACCCTCTCAGAGAAAGTGAACCCTTATGAGTCTATTTTTCTAAGAAAAAATGGCATTATGGAGTATTCTCATAACCTAATAATTATCAATCCTGTTAAAACACGAATGACAATGCGTCAGATCGAGGGAAATACAGCCAAAACCATGTTTCTTACCCCTACAATTGGTATATCGAGTTGTCAACCGGGGATAATGGATTCCATGTTTAAACTGTGGGAAGCCAGGGGTGTAACTTGCTTGAGTGATTTAGAATTAATAGAATCCCTACAGTGTGGAAAGAAGCCCTTGGCCCAACAAATCGACTTCGACCCACCCAGACCCAATCCCCTACCATCCTATATTTACCCTGACTAATGCTCCAACCTACACATCCCTGAACACTATGGGTGATTTATCAATAGCCAATTCATCTAACCTGCACATCTGTGGATCCTGGTACTGTGAGGCTGCAGTGCTAACTTTTGAGCCACCACGTGTTATTTGAGGGAGAATGAATGACATCATTTGATCAAATAACTCGTAAGTATGGACTACCTACTGAAGACGTCTTCTGTTTTTTTCCAGATCAGAGATTTGATTTTTAAAAAATACAGCTTTGACAGACTCTTACAGATGAGATAGAGAGACGTGGGTGCTTATTGCTTAGAATGCACTCTCTGTCAGTATCCTTTATCACTAGTGGGAGTGTGTCCCCTCAGACGAGACAGTGCAGCTTCGTGATGCATGCGAGAGAGAGAGTTGGGGTTTCAGAATACCTCGGAGAGATGGGAGGATATTTGTGAAAATGCGCGAAGGATTTTGATCTGTAATAGGACCCATTCCATGCAGTTGAAAATTCTTCATAGGGTCTATCTGACCCCAGATTGACTCTCAAAATGCAAAATGGGATTATCTTCAGCATGTCGTAAATGCAGAATGACTACAGGTACTCTTACTCATTGCTTGTTGTCCTGCTGCAGGCTTCATATATATTGGAGCACTGTCGTAGCTCTGATAGAGTCGGTATTGTGGACTGAATTGGAGATGGATCTGGTTTTTCTTTTCCTGTGCCTGCTCAGGGTACCTTATGCAGATGCACATAAGGAAAAAAAAATATATCCTTACTTTCTGTGCTAGGAAACATGTTCTGTTTTGTTGGATGGCTGAAAACCCCGGGTCTGTTGGGTCGTCGTAAGTTCTTCATGGAGAATATCCCTTTGGACTTTCTCAGCAGTATGGTGCATCAAAAATCAGAAATTTATATACGACATGGCAGCATTTTTTGGATTACCATGATGCAGGTTGATCTGTCACATTAAGAAGGGCTTTTATACAGCCATGACGATATTGTCTAATGAATTTAATATCAAGCGAGGAACAATTATGAACATAAAAATGCGTATCAGTTAATGCTCTTGAAGAACGAGAGCTATCGTCTTGTTATGCTGAGCTGTACTATTTATTCATTATTTAGAATTAATAGAATCCTGCAGTGTGGAACCAAGCCCTTGGGCCCAACAGGTCGACTTGGACCCATCCAGACCCATTCCCGTACCATCCTATATTTACCCTGACTATTGTTTATTTTTGTTTTTCTTCTGTCTATTTAGTGTTTTTAACTTGTTTTGTATGTACATGTACATGCGTGTAATTTTGTTCAGTTATTTGAGTTGTGTTGTTAATGGGTTACTATAATATTAAAAATCTCTTTTCAATAAAATTACTTCTAAAAAAAAATGGTAACATTGATAGAATAGAGTACCAAAGAACTCTCATTAAAGAGACCATGTCTAGGTGACATCCTCAGTGCTTGGGAATCTCCTGTGAAGCACTTCTGTGATGTTTCCTCCGGCATTTACAGTAGTTTGTATCTGCCACTCCCAGCTGTCAGTTCCAGCTGTTCGCTAAAATGTCTGCAACACAAATTCCCAGCTCGGTGAACAGAACCACAACAATGAACACCTGCGGTACAAATCTTCTCACAAACTATACACACTTCGATAAGAACCCCCTTCGGTTTCCTTGGCTGTAAAGAAATAAGTTCTAAACTGTCCAATTTCTCCCCATAACTTAAACCCTTTAGCCCAGAAAACATCTCTGAAATTTCTTCTACACTCTTCCTTGTTCAATAATATCCTTTCTCGAGCAAGGTGAACAAAACTGGACACAATACTCCAACTGCAGCCTTACCAATATCCTGTATAATTGCAACATAACGTCCCAACTTCTATACTCAATGCCCTGATGTAGGCCAGTGTGCCAACAGCCTTCTTCACTGTCCTGTGTATCTGTGACTCAAATTTCAGATAACTGTGCACCTGATCTCTAATGTCCTTTTGTTCCACTACACACCTTAAGGCCCTCTCATTCATCATTAAACTCCTACCTGGATTTGACTTTCCAAAATGCAAGACGTCACCCTTTATCTATGTTAAACTCCACATGCTATTTCTCAGCCCACTTCTGCTGCCGATCAAGGTATTGCTGCAATTTCTGGTAATGTTCCGCATTGGATCCCTCCTATTTTAGTGTCATCTGCAAAGTTACTCACCTTACGTTGTGCACCATCGTCCAGATCATTGATATAGATAACAAATAGCAATGGGCCCATCACCGATCCTTGTGGCACTCCAATTGTCACAGGACTCCAGTCCGACAAGCATACCTCCACCATAGCCACTTGCTTCCTAACGCCAAGCCAAGTGTGTCGCCAATTTGGCAGTTCACCTTGGAGTTCATGCAATCTAACCTTCCAGAGCGGCCTACCATGTGGAACCTTATCAAAGGCCTTCCTGAAATCCATATAGACTATGTCCACCACCCTGCCCTCGTCAACCTTTCTGGTCACTTCCTCAAAATACTCAAACAAAATTTGTACGGCATGATCCGCCACGCACAAAGCCTTGCTGACTGTTCCAAGTCAAACTCTGTCTTTCCAAATGCATGCACATCTTATCTCTCAGAACCTTCACAAATGATTTACCGAAAACAGATGTGAAGCTCACTGGTGCATACTTCACAGGTTTTTCTATGCAGCCCTTCTTGAATAAGGGCACAACATTTTCTCCTGCCCAATCTTCCGGGACCTTGGCCCCTGACCTGTCTTCTCTCGCCTCTTGCAGTGTTCTTGGATATATCTGGTCAGGACCAAGAGATTTATCTGAATTTATGCATTCTAATATGTCCAACAGCACCTCTACTGTGATATTAACGGTACCAAGATATGACAACTAACCCCCACCCCCACCCCAAAGGTCAAAGATCATCATGTCTTTCTTCGTAGTAAACACAGAGGATAAATTGAGGACCTCGCCCATCTGTTGTGGTTTTGCACATGAATGCCCACTTTGGATTTTAAGACGTCCTATTTTCTCTCTAGTCGTTCTTTTTCTTTACTATACAGAAAGCACATCTTTGGAATCACCCTAATTTTCTCAGCCAAGGCTATGTGTTCACCCTTTTCGCCCTCCTGATTTCCTTCTTCAGTAAACTCCTGTATCCCCGTGTCTCTCCAGAGATTCCATTGATTCCAGCTACCTGAACCTGAGCCCTCCTTTTTGCTGGCCAGAGCCTGATTATTTCTTGTCATCCAGGGTTCTCTCTTCTTGCCTCCCTTTCCCTTCATACTCACAGGAATATATAGACCTTGAACTCGAGCTATCTCACTTTTAAATGCTTCCCACTCACCAGAGATCCTTTTGCCTGTAAAAAAGCTTCGCCAATCAACGTTTGCAAGTCCCTGTCTACTTTCAGCAAAATTCACCTCGCCCCAATTTTAAACTTAGCCCTCCCATAACTATTTTAAGTCGTAAATGATTCCCACTTCACCTCCGTCATCTATCCTGCCCTATGTACCAACAGTAGGTCGAGTTTGTCCCCTCCCGAGTAGGACCCTCTATATTCTGCTTGTGGAAACTTTCCTGAACACACTTAAACTAATTTCTTTCCATCATAGTCCTTAAACCCTCTGGAAGTCCCAGTCTATGTTAGTATAATTAAAACACCTATTATGGCAAACCTATTGTTCCTGCAAGTCTCCTCAGTCTCCCTGCAAATTTGTTTCTCTAATTCCCATTGATTATTTGGAGGCTTATAGTGCAACCACTATAACATCACCATCCCCCTCTTACTTCTTTGCACCATCCACAAAACCTCACTGGACATTATCTCAGTTATTTCATCTTTAAATACTGGGGTAGTATGTGCCTGTATTGGATCCATTGGTATTGAAACTGTTTCAATTTACATCTCTCCCTCCCAGTGATTTTCACACCCACAGCACCCCTTGTCAAGATGCAATGGAGATATAAAACTGTAAATGGATGGGAGCTGCACATCCTGTCACTGCCAACATTGGCTGCAAGTTTCCCCACACTGGGCAGTGATCTAACACAGTGTTACCGAACAATGCAAAAGCCTGGGGTTATATATGAATGAACCAGTGCTGTCAGCACAGCTCCTGTGACTGCCTCCTGTTCCTGTGTCCCAGTCTCGAGAAGTTGAGTGACTCCCTCCTGTTCCTGTGTCCCAGTCTCGAGAAGTTGAGTGACTCCCTCCTGTTCCTGTGTCCCAGTCTCGAGCAGTTGAGTGACTCCCTCCTGTTCCTGTGTCCCAGTCTCGAGCAGTTGAGTGACTGCCTTCTGTTCCTGTGTCACAGTCTCGAGCAGTTGAGTGACTCCCTCCTGTTCCCGTGTCCCAGTCTCGAGCTGTTGAGTGACTCCCTCCTGTCCCTGTGTCCCAATCTTGAGCTGTTGAGTGACTGACTCCTGTGTCCCAGTCTTGAGCAACTGAGTGATGCCTACTAATCCCAAGTTTGTGAAAGTAGATGTCCTCCTCTTGCTACTGACTAACAGGCTCCAATAGCTCTGTGCTCACCTGCTGCTCCTGTGGAATGGAGTTGATGGCCTGAATGGCCGCTTCTCATTCCTAACAGCTTCTCTTGACTAAAAGCGTTTCTCCTGTTTCTGTAAAACACCATCAAAATCTGAATGATGTATTTTTGTCAGTAATTGAGCAAACAAGCTGACTGACAGAATCCAGAGCCTGAATAGCCTCTTCCTGTTCCTGTGTGAGACACTCAAGAGGCAAAAGAGTCTCAGTGATGTACAGGACGGAAAAATACCCTTCGGTCCATTCGTCCATTCTGACCAAATATCCTAAATTAATCTCGGTCCCCTTGCCAGCACTTGGCCCATCTCCCTCTAAACCCTTCCCATGCACGGACCCATTCAAATGCCTTTTAAATGCCTGCCTCCACCAGCTCTTTTGGGTTCTTAGTCCATAAACACAGCAGTCTCTCTTTCAAAGTGTTGTACCTCATTTCCCTTTATAAATCTTTCCCCTCTCACCTTAAACCTTTGTCTTGTAATTTTTGACTCGCCTATCCTGGGATAAAGACGTTGACTGTTTACCTTATCTGTGCCCCTCATGATTTTATATACTTCTTTAAGGTCACCCCTCAGCCTCAACACTTGAAAATAGCCCCAGCGTATTCAAACTTTCCCTGTAACTCTAACCCTCCAACACCTGCAACATTCTTTTAAATCTCTTCTGCACCCCTTTGCAACATCTTTCCGACAGCAGGGAGATCGGAATTAAAGGCAATATTACAAAAGTGGCCAAAGCCATATCCTGGACAGATGCAACATGTCTTGCAAACGCATAGACTCAAAGCACGCACCAATAAAGGGAAGATCACCAAGTGCCTTCTTCACTGCGCTATCTCCCTGTGACAGCACTTTCAACGAACTGAGACCCTGCACCACCAGGTGACACAGTAGCTCAGTGGCTAGCATTGCTACCTCAGAGCGCAGCGATCTGGGTTTAATTCCATCCTTGAATGACTGCCTGTGTGGAGTTTGCACATTCTCCCCGTGTCTGTGTGCGTTTCTTCCCGGTGCCACGTTTTCCTGCCACAGTACAAAGATATACAGGCAAGTGTAGATTGGCCATGCTAAATTGCCACAAGTACCCAGGGATGTGTGGGCGAGGTGGATTAGCCATGGGAAATGCAGGCTCACAGGGACAGAGTGGGGGTTTCTCCAGTAGGATACTGTTTAGAGGGTTGGTGTGGCCTCGATGGGCCGAATAGCCTGTTTCCTCACTGTAGGGATTCGATAATTTCAATTGAGTTCTCTTTGAGTGGCAACTTTCGACAGAACCCTACCTACATATCTTGCCCCGATTTGTCTTGCCAAAGTTCAACACCTCATATTTATCTAACTTTTACTCCATCCGCCACCCCTCGGCTCACCTAATCAAATTTCCCTTTGTTCGGAGATATCATTTTTCACTGTCGATTACACCACCAAATTTGGAGTTATCTACAAGCTTACTGACCATACTTCATATTCTCAAATGCAAATGATTTGCATAAGTGACAAAAGGCAGTGAACTCACTATTGACCTATGTGGCACACCACTGGTCACAGATCTCCATGTTCATTGAACAAATATCCAGTGTCAGGCCCTGTCTCCAATATTTTAGAAAATGTTGGATCTAAATATTGAACTCTCCCTGGATCCCAGGCAGTCTGACCTTGCTAACCAGTCTACCGTGTAGAACATTTTGGTTTTCTTACTGAGTTCCATATAGACAACATCCACTGTCCTGCCTTCATCAATCATCTTCATCACTTCCTCAAAAACTTCCACCGAGTCAGTGAGACGTGATCTCCAATGTACAAAGCCCTCTTCAGTCCTTGTCTGTCCAAATGCGGAAACATCCTTTCTCTCAAAATCTCCTCCAACATATTAGTCACCATTGACGTCAGGCTCACTGATCTATATTTACCTGGTTTTTCCTTCCTTTCTTAAATGATGACACTATGTTAGCAACCCTCCAGGATTTTGGCACCTCACCTGTGGAAATAAATGATACAAATATATCAGCAAAATGCAGAGAAATCTCTTTCCTAGCTTCCCACAAATGTCTGAGATACAACTGATCAGGTCCCAAGGATTTGTTCACCTTTATGTGTTTTAAAATGTCCAACACGTCCTTGTAATATAGATAGGATATCACTATATATTTCCTCATTCTCTCGCTCTTGTTACTCCCTCCACATTAGATACTGAGGAGAAAAACTCGTTTCATATCCCTCCCATCTCTTGTGGTTCCACACATAGGTAGCCTTACTGATCTTTAAGGTGCCCTATTCTCTCCTAGTTAATCTTTTGCCATGAAAAAAATTGTAGAATTTTTTCGATACCTCGTTAACCTTATTTCTAAAGCCACCTCGTTTTCACATTTTTCTAGCCCGATTTGCCAATTGACTATATACTTACTGCCCTTATCCTCTGGGGATCCACTTGATTTCAGTTCTATTTACCTGACATCTGCCTCCTTTCTTACCTTGATGAGAGCATGAATATATCTAGCCACCCTGCACTCCCTGCACTCACCAGCCTTGTCCCTCTCACTAATGGGAACACGTTGGCTCTGGACTCTCTGAAACCAAGATCTGATTGCCTTGCATTTACCAACCATCACTTTCCCTGCAAATCGAGTATTCCTATTAGCTTTTCACAGGGCTCGACTAACACTTTCAAAATTAGCCTTGTTCAAAGTTAGAACGTTATTGTTTACATCAGGTCTTTCCTATTCCATAACTACTTTAAACGTAATATTTATCCGTAACAGACTTGAAATGTTAAACAAACACTTCCTGCCCCTCTGTAACAGGATCGAGAGACTGCATGGGACCCTCCTGACCCTGTATAACAGCCACAATACATTAAATGACACATCAACCCCTGGAATACGAGAAGCCAATAAACTGTACCTGATGGAGGTCCATCCCTTCTCAGTTACAGAAACAATGAACTCCAGGTGTCCTCTCAGTGACACCTCATACAGCTGCAGCGACAAATCCTTTTATTTTGAATGATTTTGTTGGCAAAATGTGCTAATATTCCAGAGTGCCACCTTTTCAAGTAGCAACAGGCTAATATTGGCTGAATGGCCTTCTCTTATCCCTCTATAAGAGGCCCATAGGGACAGAATTGCATTGGCCTGTTCCTAAGCAGCAGTCTCAATGTTCTGTATCGAGGTCATGAAAGGATTTGATAACAGGGCATTAAAACCAGGAGTAGCCTCACACTGGTTAGTAAGTACCGTACTTTGGGTTAAGGTATCTAGAAACTTGCCCACCCGACTTTTTTTTTTATGTAGCCGATCTGTTATATATAACTGCTTTCTTTCATAAACAGAGTGGAACACATATAGACCCCTGCAGTGTTCTGTTAATAATCTCGTATGCAAGGAAAAAGAAATAAGCATTGAAAGATTTATGGTCCATCTCTCAGCACCCTCATCCATTCCATCCAAAACCAGTAAATGTTCCCCTTTATAGTGATATGAAAAGTGATGTATGGAACTGGTTAACTGATCCTATTTGTTCAGTGACTGTGATTAATGCCAGTCTCGATGGATACTAATTATCCCAATGGAGGGTTTCCATCTTTTAATGATAATTGGGCACCGTCCACTGTGTTATTCCATAAATTGAGCGAGACCATCACCGACAGCACTGACAGGGATCAGCAGATCCAGAGAGAGGGGGAGGAGAGATCAGAATCTGAGAACATTAGACTGGAATATTCCAACAATAGACAGGAGCTTATCCTATTATGTTTGGCGTCTTTCTGCATTTTATTGGATGTCATTATCATGGCGGATCTATTACGCTCTTCGCATTATTCAATATTTTTATTATCCCTTCCTGGCTATCATTGGTGTTCCTGGTAAGTGTCACTGTCCATTTTTTTCTATAAACTAGTTATGATTGTATTACTGTTCTTTCATATAGTCTACACTTCTTGTCACTATTATTGTTCCTGTTGAAACTCTGAATCCAGATATTTACTCTACAGACAACTACTAACTACATCAATGAAGGTGTTCAATTACTGCCTCCCTCTGCTCTGGCAATGTTACTCATGGGTCTCTGTGTTGACCTACTCAGTTTCAGTGGATAACCGCAATATACTGTATCTTTGTCTTTGTTATTTAAATATTAAGAGCATGGAGGTCACTGCCTACTGTTCTGGTTACAAACTCCACTTCCTTCCAGTGTTTCCATCCCATGCCGGGCCAATGTTTGCAGCTGAAGCAGACCAGTCATAACAGTGGGAGATCCCTTTGACCATGATCTGATTCCTGACACCATGCCCTGACCACTTCTACTTTGAAATACTCACCACTCCACAATGTATCTCACTGACTTATTCCATCTCCTGTTAGAACTTTGAGTTATAAAATACAGTCTTAATGAAGTTAATAATCTGCTGCTGACGCCCCTGGCTTCAAACCTGTTGAAGCAAATCTGATTCGAACACACACCAACCTCTCATCCATCTGTCATTCATGTTCACGCAGATATATATTGCTATCTTTATGGCAATGCCTTTATTTTAACATTTTCAAACACTTTACCTCATCTGTCCATGAAAATTCTCTCGTTTTCTCTCTCTCTCAATTAAATAAAAGCCTGCCAGTTGTTCGTATTTAAAGTAGTTTCCTGCATGTGCGTTCCTTCTCAATCATTGAGTTTCGCATTCAACCACGCCAATCGCGAACGCGCACACACTCTCCCTCATTCTCTGATGAACACACACATACACGCAGATAGAGCAAACCTTCCCATTGTAGGCAGTCATGTGATGCAAGTATAGTTAGCATATGATCGTAAAGTTTGCAATGCTCTCCATACTGGGCAGATAGTGCAGTTTACTGAGGAACACACTAGCATGGTCTGCACAGCCCTCCATGCTGGGCTGTCATCTTGTCCCAGTTTATGTTGTTGGTGGTGTTCTGTCCAGCAGATTCAGAATTTGATGTAACAAACCATTTCAGCTGATCTGAAATGCCTCTATTCAATGTTCTCATTCTTGTAATTTTACTCTAGAAAATCTCACTTCTCCAGTCAGTCCCGCTGCTCTGTCTTTTCTCCCCATATTTCCACACCATCTTTTCAGTTAATTAACTGTCTGTTTCTGTCTTTAATGTGAATCTCTGTCCCTCTGTATCTGTCCCTGGCCTTGGGTTTTGGCTATGCTTTGTATCGAGTGCTTGCATTGTGAAGCTCAGAAACAATGAAATGGTGTGTGTCAGGCTGTTTTTCACTTCCCAGTATGTCCCACGTGATGGCCCATGGACAGGCGTGTTTCAGAAGTTATGCGACACATCCTTGTAACTTGGAGGGTACCTGTGTTTGCCAACTCAGGTGACCTTGCGCTCAGTAACACGGGGAAGCTCATTGAGTAAAGGACCAGGCATCTAAATTGTGTGACAATGCTGTCACATTTCATTTTTTAAAAAGTTATTTTCTCTTTTTTTAACAAGAGATCTTAATCCAAACTGCCTACTGTAAACGGCTCAAGTAAATAACTTTCAGGGTTTTTGGGTTTTAAATAAATAGTAGTAACAATGGTTAGCTCGCACAGACCAGGCTTTCTAGTTTTTTCCTTATAGCTGTAAGTCATTAGGTGCTTGTGTCCCAGAAGGGTTGGAAATTTTAGTAAATTATCCCTAACTGCTATTCTCTCTGAAGCTTCACTTGATGCTGTTTCCTCCGGGATTGGAGAACTGTCTGTCTGAATGCTCCTTTTTATCATGGGGTGTGGTTAGGTGATGTTAGTATAGTGGAAGAATTCATTTGTAGAAGGTTTTGTATCCTTGTTCTGTTAAGGTTTCCAATAGTGAAGTTATTCTAAAATCCTCTTTATTTTGTATGGATTTTCATTAGAGTGTTTAAATATATTGTGTTTTAATTAATAGTGAGAGGTTTGGCGAGTAGCATCACATCTGGAAATTCTACTTCGCATCTGCCTTTAAAATAAGAAAATGTTGGCATCCAAGCTAATTTTTTAAATAGTTTGAGGCAGTCTGGTTGGTCTAACTGTGGACTCTTGTCTGGTTCAAATCATTTGGGTTTGAATTACAATCCCTACAATATGCAAACAGGCCATTTGACCCAACAAGTCCACACCGACCCTCCGAGGAGTGAACTACCCAGAAACATTCCTCTGCACTATTATTACACATTTACCCCGACTAGGGCATCTAACCCACACATCCCTGAAAACTACAAACAATTTAGCATGGCCAACTCACCTGATATGCACATCTTTAGATTGTTGGAGTAAACCAGAGCATCCGGAATACTCTCATGCGGACACTGGAGAGTATGCAACGGAGATTATTGGGTTCAAAAGTCGTGTATGGTAGTTGTTCCGGATGTTGAATTCGGCTGGTTTAAAACGTGTTTTGTGTCTCAAAATTCTTTCAGTCACTAAGAGTTAGTTGGGTGTGGAAGCAGTGAAGTTGGGGGCTTTACAAAAGGTAACAAAGGCAAAGCAGTAGGAATTGACAGACAAGCTGAAGTTGGGGTTGTGTTTGTCTGTGAGAAAATGAGAGATAATTACAGCTATAGCTCGGCAATTACATTTGGTGGAACCGCCATCAGACTCTTTGGAAATGGCTCGAATTCAATTTCAAATGAGGCACCTTGAACATGAGAAGGAATTGAAACAGTTTGAATTATGATGAAAAGTAGAAATAAATGAAAAGGAAATGAAAGAGAAAGGGAGAGAGAAGAAAACCAGAGATTTTCAACTTCAAAAGTTAGTAGTTAGAGAGGAAAGTTGACATAGAAGGTGGAGATGAAGGTCGATCATAGGCTGGATGAGAAGGATAGTGAGTATGAGCAACCCTTTAGTAGCCAAAAGCCTGATGGGGTTCTGTTTAAATATGCCCAGGCATTATCTAAATTTGATGAGAAGGATGGGGAAGCATTTTTAATTTCATTTGAGAAAGTGGCTAAATAAATGCAGTGATCAGTGACCATGTGGATTTAGTAGATCCACACAGAGCTGGTAGGTATTTGCATCCCGATCAGTGGAGGTATCTGGCCAGTATGAGGAGGTGAAGAAAGCCATCTGAAGTGCATATGAGCTTGCGCCAAAAGCTGCAGACAGTGTTTCTGGAATCTAAAAAAAAAACCTCCCTCGTTAAACGCACATTGAGTTTGAAAGAATCAAACAAAGTAATTTGAAAGGTGGGTATTAGTATTAAAAGCAAAGCAAAGCCATGGCACTCTTAGAGAGATTCTTATTTTGGAAAAGGTTAACAATTCACTTCCTGTCGTCGTGAGAACTCGTGTGCAAGAGCAGAGAGATGGCAAGATGAGAAGCTTAAATGTCTGATGATGATGATTGGGTTCAAAAATCAAAGTTTTGTTTCTGTGAGAGATTGTGAAGACTGTGGGAGATCTTCATAAAACATTTACCTGTAAGAGTAAGGTTTACTGGCCAAGGCCAGGAGTAACAGGTAAGGGTTTTCAGCATTAAGAGGTACAGATGTATGTAATTCTTTTATTCTGAGACATGAGGAGCTATGTCATTCAGAAGGACTGTTGGAGAGATGAGAAGTGCTCCATTATGTAACGTGTGATTGGAGTATCCAGTGCAAACATCAACAGATTTATTCCACAATAGCGAAGGAGGCCTTGAGCTTGGTGTTGGTGTTACAACATTTCAGCATTTAAATTGTGAATAACATACCTGAGACAAATCTTTATCACTGATCGTGACCCCATAAAACTTTTGAAGACATTCAGGTGAAAAAATGCCAGTCTGTTTCGATTGAGCTGATTATTGCTGCCATTCAATTTGAAATTATACAGTTGACAGGGCGAGAAAACTAAGTTTTGACACATTCTGGAGACGTGGATGAAGAAAGACAAAGGCATTCTGTGGCATGAGTAAAATGACTCAAATCGAATCTCGTTGTGAACATTTACATGCTCAGAGTCAATATAATATATAAACATTGCAGTCATAGAATTACAGAGTCATAGAGATGTGCAACATGGAAGCAGACCCTTCAGTCCAACCCGTCCATGCCTCCAGATATCCCAACTCAATCTCGTCCCACCTGTCAGCACCCGGTCCTTATCCCTCCAAACACTTCCTATTCATATACCCATCCAAATGCCTCTTAAATGTTGCAATTGTATCAGCCTCCACCAAATCCTCTAGCAGCTCATTCCATACACGTACCACCCTCTGCGTGAAAAAGATTGCCCCTTAGATATCTTTCCCCTCTCACCATAAACCTATGCCCTCTAGTTCTGGTCTCCCCAACCCCAGGGAAAGACTTTGCCTATTGATCCTATCCATGCCCCTCATAATTTAGTGAACATTTATAAGATCACCCCTCAGCCTCCGACTCTCCAGGGAAATTAGCTCCAGCCTGTTCAGCCTCTCCCTATAGCTCAAATCCTCTAGTCCTGGCAACATTCTTGTAAATCTTTTCTCAACCTTTTCAGGTTTCACAACATCTTTTCGATAGGAAGGAGACCAGAATTGCCCGCAATATTCCAACAGTGGCCTAATTATGTCCTGTCCAGCCGCAACATGACATCCCAAATCCTGTACTCAATACTATGACCAATAAGGGAAAGCATACCAAACACCTTCTTCACTATCCTTTCTACCTGCTACAAATAGAGGAAGATTAGGAGGTCTAAAATGAATCCATCTTTGTATATTGATAGATCATTTTATTAAAGGTGGAGTTGTGAGGATACTATCACTATAAAAAGGTTATTCTCTCTTGTTTTTTTTAAGGGAGGTTTTAAAGGCAGAGGTGCGGAACGGCTGTCTGAAAACAGTTTAAGTAAATAACTGAGGAGGCCTTTAGGTTTTATTAAAACGGTTATAACAAATGAAGGGCAGTGGCCAGCTCTCCCAGACCAGGGTTTCTTGTTTTGTTTTTGGCTGCAGCATTCAGAAGCTGTTGGAGATCCCAGCAGGGTTCGAAGTTTCAATACATGATCCCTAGCTGCTTTTCTCTCTGAGATGGTTGTTGATGTTGATTTTTCCTAGATCAAAAAATTGCATGTAAGAATCTGTATTTGAATTTATCTTTGTGCCAAGCAGTGGATACCAAGAAGGTACGGTATCTATTGTTTGTGTAAGTGTACCAACATATAAGCTATCCCAAAATTTTCTTTGACTGTGCTTTAACTAAAGCATTTGAATAGATTATATTTGGCTTAATGTTGAGTTCTTTGACCAGTCACAACATATCTGGAAAACGCACTTCACATCTCTCTTTCAAATAAGGAATGTTTTGGGTCTAAGTGGCCTTCTTAAAATGTTTTGCGGGGATCTGTTCTGGTCCACAATATTTGTAGCCGAGGGATTTCTGACTGACTCCTGTTGTTGAAACGTTAGTGGAGTTGCTGGGGATGGTTTGCTGGGGCTTGTGCTGTGAGCTGCCTCAGACACTCAGGGAGACCGGAGGATTGGGTGACCCAACTTTGGATGGAGCATGGGGACTGTGGTAACAGCATCTGGGTGTGTAACATGAACACCAAATGGAGCAGAGGCTGCAGACAGGGGAAGCTCTGAAACCACGGAGTGAGTGTGTGTAGGGAAAGGGATCTGCTGTATCCACGCCGGGTTTTCCAGGAACAGCTTCCCAAGTTACACTTAACCCAGGAGCAGAGTGTGAGGGGATCTGGACTGAACAAGGAGCTGGTCACAGAGCGGTGTCACCTTCTTCAACACGACCTGAAGCTTCATGCCAGGTTAAAGACAGTGCTGCCGGTGGCTATTAGGTCGTAGTTTCATTCAGCTTCTGTGATCCGAAACTTTCCAGGCCGGAGTCGGTGACAGCTCCATCATCTCCCAGTATCTCAACATCAATATCATCATTCAGTGATGGAGGATGTATATTTTGGATGAGGTCAATACATTGCTTCTCCCTCAGCGGGAAGCTGCCAGGTTTATCCTTATTTTCCCAGTATAGTGGGATTCCTGAAGGTGAACATGGTATCTGCAGAGTAGCCAATAAATGGGGAGAGTTAGAGGAACTGAAGCAGCTCTCACTCTATTAATGTTACAGTGTGTCCATGCACAATACATTATGTTGGTAAATACCCACTGTCCTGAAAGCAGCCATAGTTCCTTCATTCAGAAGCAGGCAGCCATTCCCATCGTCTACGGGTCTCCGTGTAGAAAGGAATAATTGTATCTTGGATAAAGGCCATCCCCTTGATACACATTTCAAAACACCATCCCCACCACCAACCAACCACATCAAAATATTCTATGTGAACGGAGAGCAATGTGGTCAGTTGGAGTGTCAATGAGCAGACGATGAGGGATGGAGCAAAACCTTCCATGTCTGAAAGGGTCTCCGTGAACCCCCCAGTATACAGTATCACTAAGTCCTGTAATTCCTCTCCATTTCAATAACATACTGCCTTCCATTATTCCTGTAAATGAAATTACAGGTTATATCATGTTGTATTGCTTCTTCCAAATTTATGTCCATTGCCTTGAACTTTCTGTATCTATTTGCAGACACTCCACCCTCTCTTGATAATTTAATCTCTTGCTTATCCAAGCGACATCACCAAGCTCAGTATCTGGATATCTGTTCCAACCTCCTGCTCATTGATGTAGATTGTAAATAGTTGAGGTCCCCGCACTGGTCACTGTGTGACTCCACTGGTGACGTTCTGACAAACTGATTAAGACTGACTTATCCGGAGTGCCTGCTTCCTGTGTGATAGATAGTCCTCCCTCTATACTGTGTAACACGGTCGAAAGGCTGAGTATGGACGAGGAGCATCAGTCAGGAATCCAACCCCTCGAACCAGCTCCGCCATTAAGTACAATCATGGCTGATGTTATATGGGACTCTGTTCCACTTTCCTGCTATCTCTCCATCCTAAGACACCTTTTTTGCAGGAATCAGTTGAGGGAACTATCTCTGAGCTCCTTCCAATATAACGATACACTTTCTTAATTGAGTAGAAAATTCTTTACACACTACACCAATGTGATCTCACTAAGATCCTGTGCAGAGGCAGCAAAACATTACCAGGCTGCTGAAAGGGTCCCATCCAGTTTAGAGCAGTCTCAGCTCTCTAGGGTAATACACAGCATTGTTTAAAAACATTGTCCTTCTCTACTCCACATGCTAACGGGAGATCTAGAGAAAATCTCACAACAATGCTTGTGAAGAGCATAAATAACATGGCGAGATGACCTCTAACATTAATTTTAATTAGAATCTGACCATAGGGGAGGTGCCAGAGTACTGGAGAACGATTAATACGATTCCACTTCACAGTAGCCATGATTTGGAGATGCCGGTGTTGGACTAGGGTGTCCACAGTTAAAAACCACACAACACCAGGTTATAGTCCGACAGGTTTAATTGGAAGCACACTAGCTTTCGGAGAGCCGGACCTTCTTCAGGTGATTGTGGAGGACAAAGTTGTAAGGCACAGTATTTATAGCAAAAAATTGCAGTTTGATGTAACTGAAACTAAACATTGAAAATTACCTTGATTGTCTGTTGAGTCTTTCATCTGTTCGAATACCATGATAGTTTAGCTTCTTCTGTGTGTAAATCAAAACCTTTTTTTAAAAGTTGCATTCTCAGGTTAACTGTAACAATTGGGTTAGTTACACAATATGTCGAAAGTGTAGCGCCCTGTGTTCTCTATCTATGTCATGATGTGTAGATCGATTCTAACCTAAAAAGTCAGATAACAGAGTTTTACTGTATTCATGCAGTTTTTGAGCAAAGTACAATGTAACTCTGCAAGTACAAATTCACGCCACAAAATGTATGTGCGCATGTGGGTCTTGTGCGTCCGTCTGTGTGTATGTCTGTCTGGCTTGGGGGTTGTGAGTGTGAGATAGAGTGTATATGTGTGTGTAGTGATTGCAGAGTGTCTTAAGTCTGTGAGCGGTTGCATGTGTGAGTGTGGTAGTGTGTATGTGTCTGTGGTGGGGGTTTGCGAGTGTCTGTGAGAGAGAGGGTATATGTGCCTGCATGAGTGTAGAGTGGTCTAAGTCTCTAAGAAGATGCATGTGTGAGTATGGGAGTGTGTGTGTCTGTAAGAGTGTGCGCGTGTGTCTGTGCGCGTGTCTGTGTATGTGTGTGTATAGGAGTGACTCTGTGTGTGTGTGTGTGTGTAAGTGTGTCTGTGCGTGTATATAGTGCAATGGCGGTCACCTGTAGTATGACATGAACCCAAGGGCTCGGTTGAGGCCTTCCCTATGGGTACGGAACTTAGCTATCAGCCCCTGCTTGGCCACTGTTCGCTGTTTCCTGTCCTGAAGTCTGCCTTGGATGATGGTCACCCGAAGGTCCGAGGTGGAATGTCCTGTACCGCAGAAGTGTCCCCAACTGGGAGGCAACACTTCTGTCTGTTGATTGTTGTGTGGTGCCCATTCATCCTTTGCTGTAGCCTTTGCTCAGTTTCCCCAATGTACCTTGCCTCCGGGCGCCCTTGCCTGCAATGTATAAGAGAGACAATGTTGGCTGAGTCACATGAGTACCTGCCACGTACATGGTGGGAGGTGTCCTCACATGTAATGGTAATACCCATGTCCACATTCTGAAACGTCTTGCAGCGCCTACCGTGACAGGTTGTATGGAGCTGTCCTGAAAGCTGGGCAGCTTGCTATGAACATATGATCTGTTTGAGGTTTGGTGGTTGTTTAAAGGCAAGCAGTGGAGGTGTGGGGAAGGTATTGGCAAGGTGCTCATCCTCGTTGATAATGTGTTGCAGGTCACGAAGAACATGGCGTAGTTTTTCAGCTCCTGGGAAGTACTGAACAACGAAGGGTACCCTGTCGGTTGCCACAGCAAGGTACCGTAATTACTTCCTTAGGAGATAGACACGTGCTCCCTATTACAAAGTGACAAAAACTGAACGCAATACTCCAAGTGCGGCCTTACCAAAGTCCTATGTAACTGCAACATAAATTCCCAACTTCCATACTCAATGTCCGGCCTAATGAAGTTCACTGTGCCAAATGCCTGCTTCACTGCCCTGTCTGCATGTGACTCCACTCTCAGAGAACTGTGCACCTGCATACCAAGGTCTCTCTGCCCTCTACACCCCTTAAGGCCCTCCCATTCGCCGTGTAACTCCTACCTTGAGTTGAGTTTCTAAAATGGAAGACATCACGTATCTATATTAAATTCCATTTGCCATTTCTCGGCCCAGTTTCCCACCTGATTAAGGTCCTGCTGCAATTTCTGATAAACTTCCTCACTGATCATGCTCCCACTTATTTTAGTGTCATCTGCAAACTTACTAATCATACCTTGTACATTCTCAACCAAATCATAGATAACAAACAGCTATGGACCCAGCCTCCAGTCTGACAAGCATCCTTCTTCTAAAACCTCTGCTTCCTACCATCAAGCCAACTGTGCATCCAATTGGCCAGTTCCCCAGCATTCCACGTGATGTAACTCTCCAGAGCAGCCTGCCATGTGGAACCTTATCAAAGGCCTTACTGATATCCACAGAGACTATGGTTACCGCTCTGTCCTCATCAACCTTCTTGGTCACTTCATCAACGAACTCTAACAAATTTAGGAAGCATGATCTCCCACTCACAAGTCTATGCTGACCGCTTCGAATCAAACCCTGTGTAAGTAATGGGTGCAGTCAATGGTATGCTGTCCTTCATTGTAAGATGATTCCAGTACATAAGTAAAGCCATCTTCCTGCTGTTGTAGGGCCTTGCTGAGAGCGTGGTTGAGACATTCTCTACGGATTTGATCTCCTTTGTAACGAATGATCTCCTTACGACAGACACGGATGATGGTATCACGAGGAGAGAGTGAAGAAGCTGAGTGTTTAATCAGTAGAGTTGTGAGAGAAGAACAAACGGTGATGTTAAACACGAGGTGTGGCAGCGATCACTTACTTCCAAAAGAGACATTGACAGGGTGAGAACTTCCATACTTTACCAAGGATTGATTGGTTTGATTTATTGTCACGTGTACCTTAGTACAGGGAAACACTTTATGTATGAGCAGTGGAGGCAGATCATAGTCAGCAAGGCCAGACAGATCATAGGGTGGAAATAGACTTGAACAGAGTAAGGCATACAGGTTACACTGAACAGGATGTGCACTAGACAAGATCAACATGAACAAGATCAGCATTATTTGAACTTAGAGAGTCCATTCATCAGTCTAACGTGACTGTCCTAATAGTTTATATTCCTAAATTAACTCTACCCACGTTATTGTGCAGTCGGCATGTGAACCCGTACTGAATGTCAGGTTGTTCACAATCCCCAACAGCAGCCACAATACCTTCCATCTGAAACAGGTAGCCATTCCCACCAGATTCCACCCTACATAGAGAACACCAGGCTGTCTTCTCGGAGATGGAATGTGCCTCCTTGTGACTTCACACAAGACATATGGCTTCCCTCCTCACCACTAGAAAACCGCGCTGAAGTCCCACATGTGTATCATGACAGACGGAGCTATGAGGAACAACGTGGAGCAGTCTGTCTGTGTAGCCTCTGCTCCACTTGTTCATCATGTTAGAGCATCAGTTAGGAGACAGCGAGGACTGTTGATGCTGAAGATCAGGATAGACAGTAATTTGCTGGATAAGCACAGCAGGAGAATCGACATTTCGGGCATAAGCCATTCATCAGGAATCAGCATCAATTACTTCATTCTGCCCCTGTGTAAGGGCATTGAGGTGGGAATGGCCTCCTACTGTTCCTGTGTAAGTTACTCAAGGGACTGACTGGTTTCTTCCTCGTCCGATGTGCTGACTAGTGTGATGATGCTGTAGCTTTAAGAGGTTATTTTGTTCTGGTTTCTTTTATCAGAGAGATTGAATGACTGTTACCAAGCTGGCTAGTTAGGACCACTTGAGTAAACAACTAGTGAGGCCTTCGGTTTATTTTAATGCAGATGGAATGGGTATGGTCAGCTCTCACAGATTAGGATTTCTGGGTTCTGGTTTCTCAGTAACATCAGAAATTATTAGGGCCTCCACCGAGTTGAAAATTTTAGTGAATGTCTCCTGGCAGCTACTCTCTATGAATTTTCTCTTGGTGCTGTTTTTAAATCTTGAATTGGAGAAATAATTGTGTAATTCAGTGTCTGAATATTCCTTTTTGCCAAGGGCTGTGTTCATGTGATTTTCCAGTATTGAAACAGTTCATTACTATTAGTTCCTAGATCTATTATTCTGTTAACTTGTCTAATATAATTACATTATTCTAAAATCTTCTTTCTTTGGTTTTATTTCATCTATCGTGTTCAAGTAAATGGTGTTATGCCTCACACCGAGTAGTTTGACCAGTCACATTGCATCTGGAACAGACACTTTACATTTTCTTTAGAATAAGAAAACATTAGAGTCGAGGCTACCACCTTCAAATATTGTCGAAGGACTCTGGTGTGGCCCATCACACTAGAATCCTACTCTTCCTGAGTAATATGTTGGAGGCACTGGAGGGGCTGCCCTTTTCTTCTTCAATAATGTCAATGGACGGAACGACTTCCTCATATTCCTGTGAAACCAGTGTGAGGTGCGGAATGATCTCTTATTTTACTGTGGCAATGTGCAGTGTCAGACAGTCCTTTATATGAATGTTACTGACTCTTTAAAAGCACAAGCCTCAATGGAGTCTATGTCCTGCTGCACATGGACACAATCCAGTTCAGAAGCTGTCGGGGGCATCAAATTATTCTGAACATTGTGGAATCCTCAGTGACCATCCCCACTTCAGATCTTATGGTGGGGAGAATGAGGGTGGGGAGACATTGATGCAGCAACTGAAGATGTTTGTGAAGAGGAAGCTACCCTGAGAATCTCCCACAGAGGTGACCCAGGACTGAGATGATGAACATCTTCCTTTGTGCCATGTTTGACTCCAAACACTGGACAGTTTTCTCTGATTCCCATTAAGTTCAGATTTGTTAAGCTCCTTGATGTCAACAGAAGTCAACAGAAGCCTTTGTATAAGGGCCAATCATTTTTACCTGACCCATTGTGTCAACCTCTTTGGTTCATATCAATAGGCCATGGTATAGGAGCAGCAAGAGCTTTCTTCAAACATTCAAGCATTGAATGTCAGGATTTCTCTTCTCAAGAGTGTTCGGGGTGCCAGATGACTGAAAGTATTTGAAGAGGAGGGAGATGGATATTGACCTGTCAGAGAGTTGAGGGCGATGAAGAATTGGCTTTGAAAGAGGATTTGAGACCAAGACCAGATCAGTCTTGATCTTAGTGAAAGGCAAGGCAGGCTTGGGGAGTGAATGACCTGCCCCGTGTCTGATGTTCTCACATTCTGTTATTGGAAAGTTAGAGGGTATAATTTTCATGAATGTTCTGTTATTGAATGTTGCTGTCAGGGAGACCAGAGGATTTTGTGAGCCATCGCTGGGTGAGGTATGGGGGCTGTATTCATAGTGAATTTGGGTCTACACCATGACCAACAAATGGAGCACAAGTTTCAGAGAGGGGAAGCTCTGTACAGAGAGATGAGGGGCCTCTTTCATACCTATCCTTGGTTTTACAATTACATTTCCCAAATCACCTCAACGGGTCTGGGACAGTCTTGAAGGGCCGAATGATCTCCTCTGTTTCTGTGCACCAGGTTATAGAGGTAAGTAGTCTCTAAATGCTCCTGCGTAACAGGTTTAATGGTCTGAATGGATCACAAGAACACGGGATTGAGGGACAGGAGTGGGTCATTAGACACTTTGAGCCTTGTCCACCAGGCACTAAGATAGTGGCTGATCAGGTTGTGGTCTCAGCCCCACTTTCCTGTCTGTGTCCCATTATCCATGACTCAGTTCTCTGTCAAAAATTTACCTAATGCAGCTTTCAATCAATGTCAACATAGAGGCACGATAAACTTCCAGTGAAGAGAATTCCCACTTGAAAGGTCCATTCAGAATTATTCGTCGTTCCTCTGATAGAATCAAAGCGTTATGCAGAATGGAAACAAACCCGTTAGTCCAGTCTGTTCACTCCGATCAGATGTCAAATCTGATCCAGTTCCATTTGCCAGCGTTTGGCCAATATCCCTCGTCTTTCAGATACTTTTTAAATGTGCGATTGTAACCGCCTTCACCACTTCCTCTGACAGCACTTTCTGAACACACACCACTCTGTGTGTGAAACATTTATCTTCAGTCCATTCTAAATCATTCCCCCTCTCCCCTCCATCCTATACTCTCCTGTTCTGGACTCCTCTATCCTGGGGAGCAGAGCGTGGCTGTTCAGAATATCCATGCCCCTGCTGGTTTTATAAACCTCCATAATGTGACCCCTCAACCTCTGACACTCCAGGGGGAAACACCCCAACCTAATCAACCTCTCCCTAAAGCTCAAACCTCCAGTCCTGGGACATCTGTGTAAGTCATTTCTGCAGAAAACCGAGTTGTACGCAGTATTCTTAAAGTGGCCTCACCAACATCCTGTACAGATACAACATGCCACCACAACCCCGATACTCAATGCTCTGGCTGATTAAGGGAAATGTGCCAAATGTGTTCTGCACCAGCCTGTCTACCTGCGACTCCACTTTCAAGGGACAATGTACCTGCAGCCCTATGTCCGTTTGTTTCTCAACACTCACCAGGCTCTTACCATTAAGTGTACAACTTCTGCCCTGATTTGCCTTCCCAAACTGCAAAACCTTGTATTTATCTCAATTAAACTTCATCTGTCAGTCCTTGCCCCTTTGTCCCATCTATTTGTGGTCTTGTTGTACTCTGAGATAATCTACTACACCACCTTTCTGATGTCGTCTGTAAACTTACTAACTCTGGCCCCGATATTCAGATCCAAATCATTGACATAAATGATGAAATGCAGTGAACTCAGTCCTGATTCTTACAACACACTGCTGCTCACAAGCCTCCAGTCTGAAAAATATCCCTCTTCCTTCAAGCCAATTGTGATTAGCTTCTTCTGTATCCCATGTGACTGAAACTTACTAATCTGTCTACCAATCAGAATGAAATACTAGCTATGAAGAGCGGCTGAGTAGTTTAGTTTATTTTCACTAGTAAAAAGAAGATGGGGGGAAACTTTTTGAGGTTTGCAAAATCATGAAAGTTATAGAGAGGGTGGACAGAGACAAGCTTTTTCCCAGGGTGAAGGATTCAATAGCGAGAGGTCATGCTTTCAAAGTGAGAGGTGGAATGTTTAAGGGGGATACACGCGGTAAGTACTTTACATAGAGGGGGGTGGGCGTTTGGAATGCTTTGCTAGCAGAGGTGGTAGAGGCAGGCACGACAGATTCATTTAAGGTGCGTCTAGACAGATGCATGAGTAGGTGGGGAGCAGAGGGATACAGATTGTTAGGAATTGACCGACAGATTCAGACAGTACATTTGGATCGGCTCAGGCTTGGAGGGCGAAGGGCCTGTTCCTGGGCTGGAAATTTTCTTTGTTCTTTGTTCTTTAAATGAACACCTTGCTGAGGTCCATATAGACAATGTCAACCAAACTGCCGTCATCAATCTTCTTTGTCACCTCGTCAAAAAAACTCAACCAAATGAATGAAGCATGATTTCCCATGCAGAAAGCCACGTTGTCTACCCCGATCAGCCCTTACCTTCCCAAATGTATGTAAATGCTATCCCTCAGAATCCCCTCCAACAACTTACCCACCACCGACATCTGGCTCACCGGTCTACAGTTCCCCGGCATTTTGGGTCACTGTTTCCTTTCTAGTCCCACTCCCCCACTGCTCACAACAAATGTTAAATGTAACCAGGTCGGTGATATAGCCGATGATATCGGTCTCAGACTGGGTCAGGGTCAGTTTTAGGAACAAGTCAGGCTGGTTTCTGTAATCTGCTCAAATAGCACATTTATGATCCAGAGCAATGTTACTCAAACTATGGTGGAATGCTGAATGGCAACTATTTTTGTATTGCAAATATATAATCAATGTTTCCCTTTCTATAACACACACACACACACACACACACACACACACACACACACCAATTTTTACTTGAAAGAACTTTGTCCAGATATTATCCCATGTACATTGTCCAAACTATGTCTCCATCACATTCCCTGTTCCATGTCGGTGCATCATTGCTGCTGTCATACACAGAGCCATTCCCTGAGCAGAAAATGTTCTTGGTCGATTTGAAGATATGCTTTGATGTTCCTGCTTCATTAAAAAATAAAAATGTCTAATTTATTCAGAATACGTGTGTTAAAATGAATGCAGTTTTTAAAGAAATTCAGAAATTGCTGGAAAAGCTCGGCAGGTGTGTCAGCATCCAGATGCCTTTTACATGATGTAGTTGTACCCAGCCTCCACCACTTCCTCTGGCAGCTCATTCCATACGCACACCACCCTCTGTGTGAAAAGGTGCCCCTTAGGCCTCATCAAAACCTTTTCCCTCTCACTTTCCACCAATGCTGTCGAGTTTTGGACGCCCCTAACCTGGGGAAAAACCCTGACTACTCAACCTATCCATGACCGTTCTGAATTTATAAACCTTTACTGCTGCGAAATGTGACTTCAATCAACACGAATGGCTGTACTTTCAGTAATCCAGTAACACTGACACCTCTTCCTTCTCCATCAAGTCACAATTCTAAACCAGTTTAATCAGTTTGTTCAGATATATTAGGAGACACTTCTGTGGGATTTACACCTAGACCTTTGTGCCCGGAGGTAGGGACACGAGCACCACTCGGCAATCCCCATAAAGCTGTAACATTATTCTCCTGTGTGTTTGTCCATCAGCCTGTTATGACATGCTGTGACATACCTCTGCACCAGGCAGGACTTCAATCCAGGCCTTCTTGTCCAGAGCTAGGAACACTACCACACAAGTTCAGGAATTGTTATCAAATCCAGAGCTCTGGCTCAGAGACACGGACACTGCCCACTATACTACCATACCCAGATTTTGGGTCATATTTTAGTGCCCTCTTCCAGCTCAGTGTGGATTGATTATAATCAGGTTACCATTACTGAATTACAAAAAAACACTGTCTTATTAAACAAATGCAAGATATTTGTCTCAACTGTAGGATATTGAGTGTACTTGCTGAATATTGAAATTAACTATGACCATCTTTAATCGCTATTATCTGTAGTCTGCAATATTAGGGAAAGAAATCCCGCAGAAACACTCTGCCCAATGAAGGGTCTCAAATAGATATTTATTACTGAACACCAGAGGCGAAGGAAGGGATTAATTTCTGACCCCAAAACACCGATCAATCTTACCCACCTCTAACATGTGTCTGCCCTCTTCCTAATATCATGAAATGACACCAGGCCGCTGATTACTGTCCAGCCTCTCCTCCCCACTGACTGTGTCTGCGATCCGTCCCTCCTCCCTCTAACCACACAAGGCAATCCAAGGTCAGGGTCTTTGTGAAACTCAAGGCCGGAGTGTGCAGGCCTTCTGGAGAGGGGTGGGGATTTTAAAATTGAAGGGGGAGGGGGGGTGGCAGTCATATCACACACTGGGCTGAGGGGTGGCAGATGGAGGATAGTCTGGATTAATGCCAGGCATTGGATTTGGTAAATCAAACAACAACAGGACCTGTACAATTAAAAGTAGGGTCTTTTGGTGGTGATGTAGTACAGAGACCTAGGCTGTCAGGTTTAATTCTTTAAAATTTGCATCTGATATAGAAAGTGGCTAAGAAGGTGTTTAACACACTTGTCTTCATAGGTCAGACCTTTGAGTATCGAAATTGGGACGTCATATTGAGGTTGTACAGGACATTGGTGAGACCTCTACCGGAATACTGTGTCCAGTCTGGGCATCCTGCCCACTCATTCCATAGGCACACCACCCTCTGGGTGAAAATGCTGCCCTTAGGTCACTTTTAAATGTTACTCTCTCAGCTTAAGCCTATGTCCTCTAGTTTTGGACTCCCCCGTACCCTTAGCAAATACCTTGACTATTCACTTTGATATTATTGTCCTTGATATTATTAAGCTGGAGAGGGTTCAGAAGAGATTAACCTGGATGTTGCTGGAAACGGAGGGATTGAGCTATAAGGAGAGGCTGAATAGGCTGGGACTTTTTTCACTGGAGAGTATGAGATGGAGGGGTAACTTTACAGAGGTTTGTAAAATGATGAGGGGTACAGATAAGCTGAAGGGCTGATGTCTTTTCCCTAGAGTTGGGGATTCAAAACGGAGGGATATTTTGAGGCGTGAGGAAAAAGATTTACAAAAGTCAGGAGAGGTAATTATTTTAGACAGAAGCTGGCTTGTGTGTGGAATGAACTTCCAGAGGAACTGGTTAAAATAGGGGCAGTTACAATTTTTAAAGGACATTTAGATCAGTCCATGGATAAGACATCAGTTTGGATGGTACTGTGAGCAGCTGCCATCTCCCTCTCTCTCCCCCTCTCTGAATGAATCCCTGTTGGTTTTCACCCTCTGCCAATGCCTGTGCAGTGGCGTGTGGAGGCCAGCAGAGGGTGGCATTGCATCACTTTCAGCACCACAGAGACTGCCAGACGTGCCCCACACAGAGACACACAGATACACACACAGCAATTGTTGGGACACGGCGTGAAGCTCATCTGATAACTTGAACTAAACTAAACATAAAGAAATGCTCAATTTACCTTGTAAACTGTTGAAATATGAGTGATAGAGAACTCCCAAATTCCAGTGTTTAAACAAAAAATATCAATGTTTTTTTTTAACTCTGAAAGTGAACATTTTACATCAACTATTCACAACTCTGGGACCCTCTTTCTCCTCACTGCTTATTACCCTACTCCAACTCTACAGCAATATACTGTTTCAATAAGACACTTATTAAAATTACATAAACGTAATTTCAAAACCACACAGCAGCTGTTGTTTCATCTGACCTCACACCAATCTCCCTTTTCCCATCTTTCCTGGGAAGATTGGCTCATGTTACAGGATGTTATCAAAGTGTCTACGTTTCAGCATTCTGACACCTGGGAGCACATCCTTCCATGACACTGTCTCTCAGTCTCCCCCTCTCTGTCTATACCCCAAACCCCTCCCATGTGGTGATATTTAAACTGATTCCCCCGCCATCTCTCTCTGGCAGTGATGTTCACACCCACAGCACCCCCTTGTCATGGTACAATGGAGATATGGAGCTGTAAATGGGTGGGAGCTGTACGTCCTGTCACTTCCAGCATGGGCTGCAAGTTTCCCCTCACTGGGCAGGGATCCAACAAAGTGTTACTGAGCAATGCACTGGGGTGGGGTACACAGTCCAACATGCTGGGAGGGTAACTGCTCCTGGGTTACAGATCAATGCACTGGGGTGGGGTACACAGCCCTACATGCTGGGAGGGTAACTGATCCTGGGTTACAGATCAATGCACTGGGGTGGGGTACACAGTCCTACATGCTGGGAGGGTAACTGCTCGTGGTTACAGATTAATTCACAGGTGATCACTGCACAGGTCTCTGTGCTGGTCAGACTGTCTGGTTGAGATTTATAGATAATGCAATGATGTGGGATGTACAGCTCCCCGTGCTGGACAGGTATGCAGCCTGTGCACAGTACATCATGGTGATGGGGTGGGTAGGGTGAAAGGTGATGGACAGGTCACGGAGTTTCCCGGAAGTTTCCGTCTCTGACATTCTATAACTGACATTCCCCGGAACGTTCTGTCCCTGACATTCTATAACTGACATTCCCCGGAACGTTCTGTCCCTGACGTTGTTTGTTTGTGAACGGCCGGACGTCAGTGAATTGAACAAACGATAAGATCCCGAGGGAAGAGATCCCGTTCCAGGGAGAAGGAGACACTGTTCCGAAGGCCCCTCGGGCAGTTAAAGGGGGGAATACGTTTTCCCTGCGTTTACATTTCTCCACGACACAGGATCGACCACAATTTAGACCAAAATACAGAAATTCCCAAACTCTGTTTGTCTTCAGGAAACTGGGAGAGAATCCTTCAGGACAGCAACGTTCCCACCCTCCGTATTAGGAACTGGGAAGGAGTGACCTGTGTCTGCTCTCGAGTGATCGAGTGTGTGGGAATGTTCTAGAAACCATCTGTCCTTATGGATGTGTCTCTGTGTTTGGGGAGGGAGGGTTTCTTGTGGTTTATGTCACATTTTTGTCAGTAATTCATACTTTCCCATTTGTTATTCCAGCTCCAATTATTTTAATAAATCCCTGAATACAGGGACACATTTGAAAATCTCACTGGGTCCCTGATCAAACGGGTCCCTTTGCCTCCAGGCTGATGGATAATGGGTTTGTTTTCCTTCCTCACAGTTAACGTAGTGACCATCTACGTCCTGCTTTATAAAGATTGTGGATTGTCTCCATGTGTCAGACGTTACCTAGGGGCCATGGCAGCGGCGGATCTCCTGGTCATTATCCTCGACCTGATCCTGAGACACATTCCCATTGTTTATCGGGAACAGTTTTATTTCCTGTACTCCGTCCCCGTGTGTAATATCCACGCCGTCCTGCTTTATGCAGCCACTGACTGCTCTGTCTGGTTCACCGTCACTTTCACCTTTGATCGGTTTGTGGCCATTTGTTGCCAGAAGCTGAAAAGTAAATATTGCAGTGAGAAAACGGCGGCTGTGGTTCTGGGAGCAGTGACTGCGCTGAGCTGTTTAAAGAACATTTCCTGGTATTTTATGCTCACGGCTCGGTATTTGCTGGGGAACGTCCCCTGGTTTTGTGATGTAACAGACGCTGTTCTATCCTCCAGTGTCTGGGTCACAATCGAGTTCCTCCACCACATTCTAACCCCGGGTGTCCCATTTCTCCTGATTCTGCTGCTCAATGTTCTCACCGTCAGACACATTTTAGTGACCAGCAGAGCCCGCAGGAGACTCCGCGCTCACACCAATGGGGACGCTCAGTCTGACACAGAAATGAGAAACCGAAAAAAATCCATCATTTTACTGTTTGTGATCTCGGCCAATTTCATCCTGTTATGGTCAGCGTTAATGCTGTATTCTATATGGAGACGGATGTGGTGGATTGGGTATAAGTCTGTGTCTCTCCATCCTTTTGTGCAGGATTTGGGCTTCATGCTGCAGCTCCTCAGTTGCTGCACAAACACCGCGATTTATGCCGTGACCCAGACTAAGTTCAGGCAGCAGCTGAAGAATGTGCTGAAATATCCCTTCACCCAAATCCATCCAACCATCAAATTCCCTCATTAATCACACCATCCGGGATTTTTTCATTTCAGTTCAGTGTTTCAGCGATGGAGCAGCCTGTCGCTATGGTAACAGACTGAGGGGAGCGCTGGTTTGTCCATCCTTATCCCACAGGGGGTTTACAGGGAAACATTTCAATGTTTCTCACAACTCAGGGGCCAGTGAGAAAAGGCACCATCCCACTGACTGTATCCATCACTTCCATTTGTAACCAATACAAATGTTGATGAAAGCGTGCCGAGCAGCAGAGGGACCGATGTTGTTGTGTGTCTTTGTGTTGGAGAAGCTGAGCTGGAGAGAGACAGACTCAGCCCCAAGTCCTGGTCCTCAGGGAAGGGGAGGGCACTGGGCCCTGAGCTCAGGAGCTGGGGTTAACTCCCTCTGTTCACCCCGACTCCAAATCTGGCCTCCCCATTACCTCTCCCCTACTCTTTCTCCTCAATTTTCTGTCTCTCTCTCTCTCTTTCAGCACACACTCTCTTTCTCAAACCTCACCTCATCACAGACACACAGACACACAGACACACAGACACACAGACACACAGACACACAGACACACACAGCAAACCCGGTTTCTCCACCTGCCTCCACTCTTCCCTCTCCCCCTCTTTCTCTCTCGTGCCGTCACAGTCTCCCTCCCACAATTCCATCTCTACCCCATTTTCCCCACCTGCCACATCTCACCCCCACCCCCCACACGCAGCCTCACCCCCAAACATCCCCAGTCTCTGGGTCAGAGAGAGGGAAGGACCAGGGAGACAGAGTATGTCAGAGACAGGGAGGGAGGGAAGGAAGGACAGGAGGGAGAGAGATTCAGAGGGAAAGAGAGGGAGGTGGGAAGAGAGAGACACCGAGAGAGGTGGAGAGCGAAGAGGGGGAGAGACAGAGGGGGGCGAGAGAGAGAGAGAGGGGGGCGAGAGAGAGAGAGGGGGGCGAGAGAGAGAGAGGGGGGCGAGAGAGAGAGAGGGGGCGAGAGAGAGAGAGGGGGGCGAGAGAGAGAGGGGGGGGCGAGAGAGAGAGAGGGGGGCGAGAGAGAGAGAGGGGGGGCGAGAGAGAGAGAGGGGGCGAGAGAGAGAGAGAGAGGGGCGAGAGAGAGAGAGAGAGAGAGGGGCGAGAGAGAGAGAGAGAGAGAGGGGGCGAGAGAGAGAGGGGCGAGAGAGAGAGAGGGGGGCAAGAGAGAGAGAGGGGCGAGAGAGAGGGGGGCGAGAGAGAGACGGGGGCGAGAGAGAGAGGGGGGCGAGAGCGAGAGAGAGGCGAGAGCAAGAGAGGGGGCGAGCGAGAGAGAGAGGGGCGAGCGAGAGAGAGAGGGGCGAGAGAGAGAGAGGAGGGGGCGAGAGAGAGAGAGAGGGGCGAGAGAGAGAGAGAGGGGCGAGAGAGAGAGAGGGGCGAGAGAGAGAAGGGGGCGAGAGAGAGAGGCAGGCGGCGAGAGAGAGAGGCAGGCGGCGAGAGAGAGGGAGAGAGAGAGGGGGCGAGAGAGAGAAGGGGCGAGAGAGAGAGGCAGGGGGGCGAGAGAGAGAGGCAGGCGGCGAGAGAGAGGGGTGAGAGAGAGAGGGGCGAGGGAGAGAGGGGCGAGAGAGAGAGGGGGCGAGAGAGAGAGGGGCGAGAGAGAGAGAGGGGCGAGAGAGAGAGGGGGGCGAGAGAGAGAGGGGGGCGAGAGAGAGAGGGGGGCGAGAGAGAGAGGGGGGCGAGCGAGAGAGAGGGGCGAGCGAGAGACAGAGGGGCGAGCGAGAGACAGAGGGGCGAGAGACAGAGGGGCGAGAGACAGAGGGGCGAGAGACAGAGGGGCGAGAGACAGAGGCGAGAGAGAGAGAGAAGGGGCGAGAGAGAGAGAGAGAAGGGGCGAGAGAG